>NW_024725031.1:4087634-4181559 GCF_018991925.1 Homarus americanus | reverse complement strand
TAGATAACCAACTTTCCCGGAAAGTCGATATTTCCCATTTTTTATGATACAAATTTCCCGTTTTCTATGATAATCTACTTCGGAAAATTAGGCAATATTTCCCAAAAATCGAAAATCTACTTTCCCAAAAAGTCGATAATCTACTTTCCCGAAAAGTAGATAATCTCCTTTTCGGGAAAGTAGATAACCAACTTTCCCGGAAAGTAGATATTTCCCATTTTCTATAATGCAAATTTCCCGTTTTCTATGGTAATCTACTTCGGAAAATTAGGTAATATTTCCCAAAAAGTCGATAATCTACTTCACCTAAAAATCAATAATCTACTTTCCCGAAAAGTAGATAATCTACTTTTCGGGAAAGTAGATAACCAGCTTTCCCGGGAAGTAGACATTTCCCATTTTCTGTGATACAAATTTCCCGTTTTCTATGATAATCTACTTCGGAAAATTAGGTATTTCCCAAAAAGTAAATAATCTACTTTCCCGAGAACTATTTTCATCCAGTTTCTTGAACTTTAAGAATGACTTTAAGGTGAAACAACTGTAAGTCCGTCATGGCTCAGTGGTTGAGTCCTGCTTACTATTCATGGTGGTCCCTATACTCCTATTTGTATTTATTTTTTGTTATACAGTATGTATATTTTTAGCCCTTATCAGCTTACTAGCTGCTCGGGCAGTTGTCTTGAATCTTTAACAAGAGTTTTATTGTGTACATAATGTGCTTTATTTATTAACAGATTTTGGGAGTATTAGAATATTGAAAACGATCGTATTTTTATTATTATTAACAATGACATTATTTTATGCTGTCAGTCCATTAATTTACATACGACGTGTCAATAAGGTTTACAATAGTTGAGCACTTGGAGGCTTTATTAATACATTACACCAGAAAAAAAGGGAAACAATATTTGTAATACAATACCATAATACAGTAAAATACACATTAGGGTATGAACTACAGATACAAGATAATTATATAGTACATTATATAATAGAACTAAGAGGGTAACACAAAAAGCTAGAAGAAGTGTGGGGTCAGGTTGTATTAGGGTGATTAATCTGAAAGTATATTCACTGAAAATTTAATATGTAGAAAAACTATTTTTTTACAAAAGAACGCAGCTACTGTACTATGTGGTCTACAGAGCTGGAGCTACTGTAGTATGATTTACAGAGCTGGTGCTACTGTAGCATGTGGTCTACAGAGCTGGAGCTACTGTAGTATGATTTACAGAGCTGGTGCTACTGTAGCATGTGGTCTACAGAGCTGGAGCTACTGTAGTATGTGGTCTACAGAGCTGGAGCTTCTATAATATGCACTCTACAGAGCTGGTGCTACTGTAGCATGTGGTCTACAGAGCTGGAGCTACTGCACTATGTGGTCTACAGAGCTGGAGCTACTGTAGTATGATTTACAGAGCTGGTGCTACTGTAGCACGTGTTCTACAGAGCTGGAGCTACTGTAGTATGTGGTCTACAGAGCTGGTGCTACTGTAGTATGTAGTCTACAGAGCTGGTGCTACTGTAGCATGTGATCTACAGAGCTGGAGCTACTGTAGTATGTGGTCTACAGAGCTGGAGCTACTGTAGTATGTGGTCTACAGAGCTGGTGCTACTGTAGTATGTAGTCTACAGAGCTGGTGCTACTGTAGCATGTGATCTACAGAGCTGGAGCTACTGTAGTATGTGGTCTACAGAGCTGGAGCTACTGTAGTATGTGGTCTACAGAGCTGGTGCTACTGTAGTATGTGGTCTACAGAGCTGGTGCTACTGTAGCATGTGATCTACAGAGCTGGAGCTACTGTAGTATGTGATCTACAGAGCTGGAGCTACTGTAGTATGTGGTCTACAGAGCTGGAGCTACTGTAGAATGTGGTCTACAGAGCTGGTGCTACTGCAGTATGTGGTCTACAGAGCTGGTGCTACTGCAGTATGTGGTCTACAGAGCTGGTGCTACTATAGAATGCAGTCTACAGAGCTGGTGCTCCTGTAGTATGTGATTTACAGAGCTGGAGCTACTATAGAATGCAGTCTACAGAGCTGGTGCTACTGTAGTATGTGATCTACAGAGCTGGAGCTACTATAGAGTGCAGTCTACAGAGCTGGTGCTACTGTAGTATGTGGTCTACAGAGCTGGTGCTACTGTAGTATGTGGTCTACAGAGCTGGTGCTACTGTAGTATGTGATCTACAGAGCTGGAGCTACTGTGCAGTCTACAGAGCTGTTGCTTCTATAGTATGCAGTCTACAGAGCTGTTGCTTCTATAGTATGCAGTCTACAGAGCTGGAGCTTCTATAATATGCAGTCTACAGAGCTGGTGCTACTGTAGTATGTGGTCTACAGAGCTGGTGCTACTGTAGTATGTGGTCTACAGAGCTGTAGCTACTGTAGTATGTGGTCAACAGAGCTAGTGCTACTGTAGTATGTGATCTACAGAGCTGGTGCTACTGTAGCATGTGGTCTATAGAGCTGGAGCTACTGTAGTACGTGATCTACAGAGCTGGAGCTACTGTAGTATGTGGTCTAGAGCTGTTGCTTCTACAGTAAGCAGTCTACAGAGCTGTAGCTTCTATAGTATGCAGTCTACAGAGCTGTAGCTTCTATAGTATGCAGTCTACAGAGCTGGAGCTTCTATAATATGCAGTCTACAGAGCTGGTGCTACTGAAGTATGTGATCTACAGAGCTGGAGCTACTATGTAGTCTACAGAGCTGTTGCTTCTACATTATGCAGTCTACAGAGCTGTAGCTTCTATAGTATGCAGTCTACAGAGCTGTAGCTTCTATAGTATGCAGTCTACAGAGCTGGAGCTACTACAGAGCTGGAGCTTCTATAATATGTAGCCTACAGAGCTGTAGTACTGGTATGTGGTCTACAGAGCTGGTGCTACTGTAGTGTGGTCTACAGAGATATGCAGTCTACAGAGCTGTACTGTAGTATGTGGTCTACAGAGCAGTAGCTGGAGCTTCTATAATATGCAGTCTACAGAGCTGGTGCTACTGTAGTATGTGGTCTACAGAGCTGGTGCTACTGTAGTATGTGGTCTACAGAGCTGTAGCTACTGTAGTATGTGGTCTACAGAGCTGGTGCTACTGTAGTATGTGGTCTATAGAGCTGGAGCTACTGTAGTACGTGATCTACAGAGCTGGAGCTACTGTAGTATGTGGTCTAGAGCTGTTCCTTCTACAGTAAGCAGTCTACAGAGCTGTAGCTTCTATAGTATGCAGTCTACAGAGCTGTAGCTTCTATAGTATGCAGTCTACAGAGCTGGAGCTTCTATAATATGCAGTCTACAGAGCTTGTGCTACTGAAGTATGTGATCTACAGAGCTGGAGCTACTATGTAGTCTACAGAGCTGTTGCTTCTACATTATGCAGTCTACAGAGCTGTAGCTTCTATAGTATGCAGTCTACAGAGCTGTAGCTTCTATAGTATGCAGTCTACAGAGCTGGAGCTTCTATAATATGCACTCTACAGAGCTGGTGCTACTGTAGTATGTGGTCTACAGAGCTGGTGCTACTGTAGTATGTGGTCTACAGAGCTGGTGCTACTGTAGTATGTGTTCTACAGAGCTGGTGCTACTGTAGTATGTGGTCTACAGAGCTGGTGCTACTGTAGTATGTGATCTACAGAGCTGGTGCTACTGTAGTATGTGGTCTATAGAGCTGGAGCTACTGTAGTATGTGATCTACAGAGTTGGTGCTACTGTAGTATGATTTACAGAGCTTTTGCTACTGTAGTATGTGGTCTACAGAGCTGGAGCTACTGTAGTATGTGATCTACAGAGCTGGAGCTACTGTAGTATGTGGTCTACAGAGCTGGAGCTACTATTCAGTCTACAGAGCTGTAGCTTCTATCGTATACAGTCTACAGAGCTGGAGCTTCTATAATATGCAGTCAACAGAGCTGGAGCTTCTATAATATGCAGTCTACAGAGCTGGAGCTACTGTTGTACGCAGTCTATAGAGCTGGAGCTACTATAGTATGTGGTCCACCGAGCCGGAGTTGTGTCTTCCAGGATATTTACACCAAAGCATCCATGAACCTAACCTAGCCTAGATTGTGTTATGTTAATGGATGCTTTAGTGTATATATCCCGGTAGACACAACTCCAGCTCGGTAGACCACATACTATACTAGCTCCAGCTCTGTAGACTGCATACTATACTATAGTAGCTCCAGCTCTGTAGACCACATACTACAGTAGCTCCAGCTATCTGGTGTTGGTGGTGATGTAGCCTTCTGTCATCTGGTGCTGGTGGTGATGTAGCCTCAGTCATCTGGTGGTGGTGATGTAGCCTCTGTCATTAGTTTGTCCCTTGTTCTTCACTTCTGTAAGGTTAGATGATTTAAATAGTTATATAGATTTAATGATAAATAGATAGATTCACAGACTTACTAATTGGCAAAGCCATCAGATACTTATTTATAGTAGGGTACTTTGCTTAAGCTAGGTATCTAATCAGTAATAGTATGTCTACAGGAGAAATAGTGAAAGTTTTCTGATAAATTTAACAAGCAATACATTGCACTTGGACTTATCGAGGTTGGCAGATCAATTTAACAATACAGTGGTCCCTCGGTTAACGAGCGCCTCGGTTAACGAGATTTCGGTTAACGATTTACCTTCCATAAGATTCTTAACTTCGGTTAACGAGCAATCCCTCGATTAACGAGTTTTTTACGAGCCGACTTCAACATGTTTTCACTTGCATTTGGCGGTCCACCAGCTGTAGTATTAGTCCGCTAATACAGTAATCGGTTTTAGGGCTTAAATTCCTTACTATTTTAGTAAATATCAAGAAGTTTATACTATTCAATAATTTTAAAAGTTTAATATTAACTTTTTTAGTCATTTTAACAATTATTGAACATAATTGAAGGTAAAGAAACCAGTTTCTGGCGTGCCATCCAGCCTGTTAACACACCAGACAGGCGTTAGTCTCTCTGTTTTCAGTGGAGGTAACATCTTGCTTGAGACTCTCTTCAACTAAACGCTTTTTTTCTGTTTCCAAGCAAATTATTGGTCATTTTGAAATATATTTTACATATTGACAATATATAATGCAGTGCAGTGTTGATTTAAAGAAAATAATCTTGAATTACACCAAGAGAGCTAAAATTTTATGGGTGAAATGGCACCATGGGGTGACTTCTCTTCCACCCCAATGCCTTCTCTTCTTCCTTCTCCTCCACCCCCATTCTAATTCCCATCATCATCATCCAGAAGCCTTCTACATACACACCTCTAAATAAGTGTACTTTTCTACCTTTTTTGTTGAATTTAGGCAATTTTCGGTGAGCTGGTGTCATGGTCACGTTGACTGCTGATCTATTTAACTAATGATTCTTATTAAACTCCACGCCCGCAAAACATGAGTGCGTTAGCGACCCGAGAAGACGTGTTTTTCCCCATAGACGCTACATTCGTGATCCCTCCCAGTAAGTCCTGCCTTCGAAGACAGTTGTCAATGCGTTGTTATTCCACTTTCTCCTGGGAAGCTCAATCTTGAATTAGTCTGTGTAAATCCACTCAAGTAATTCGCCAGACCTTTGTCAACTGAGGGTCATCATTGAATGAGTAACAGTTAGTTTGTTTGTAATTATTGTCATTGCGTGAGTAGCGATCACTGGCAACTCAGGGGTATATATATGTAAGACAAGCCAGTGAGAGCATTCTCTGACGCTGCTCCCATGTTTCTCCAGGTATGTTTGGGTAGCCATTCAGTTAATTCAGTCAATTGTAGTGAATATCAGTGTTCACCAGTGTTCATGATCTAACAGTTGAATTGTCATTCACCCAGTGTAGAAGTTATATAACGTAAATACGTCTGTTGTCTAGACAAGAGAGTTTGTTTGTGTTGTCATGCCCCCTGACGTCTGCTCTCCCGTTTGTCTCCAGATCCCATTGTGATTCTTGCCACCATTCAACAACGGCCCCGGATGTAGTAAATACCCAGCAGGGATCATATACGAAACGATGGCACCGATGCTGCCTGATTAATGTGCCCCACGGTTTCGTTGAACCAGACCCCAGACCAGCCATGTGTCTGGCTACCCCCACAATAACAAAGGTCGTGAGCCCCAGTGCTCTACCCTGGGTTGCTCCTTGGAAGTGTATGTCCACAGAGAGGGTTGTAACATGTATGTTAGGGATAATTAGATGGAAATAATTATCCCATGTTGGGTAGTGGACCCCTGCATATGCTAGTTTAATTATTTACGTATATGCTAAGTAAAATAATCTACAATGAGTGCCAGGTAATGTAACACCAGTAATGTTGTGAGTAAGAGTAAAGAAGAAGGGACTGAGTTTGCACTAAGCCCAGGAGTTGAGCCTGGTAATTATATGTTTAATACAATATCTTTCCCCATTGATTGCATATTAATAAATTTGTTTTTTGAGTACTTTAGGTGTATTCCTTTCTCCCACAATATTTTACCTTTATTTCCATCCAAGTGACTTGATACCAGAATTACCATACTCACGTGCCTAGACCCTCGACCATGCTACCAAAAGAATGACCATGCTACCAAAAGAAGGACCATGCTACCAAAGGAATAGGTGACGGAACTGAGTAAGAGTAAGACTAAGAGAAGTAAGTAAGATGAGGGTGGTGTAGAGATAGAGAGGGAACCCGCGTCCTCACATTGGTGGCAGCGCCAGACCCGCGCCCTCACATTGGTGGCAGCTTGTTTGTTGTTACCCCCCCCCCCCTCACACTGGAACCAATTACCCAAAAACCCATTGAAACAATGGTTTCGGTTAACGAGTTTTTCGGTTAACGAGCAACCTGCTGGAACGGATTGTGCTCGTTAACCGAGGGACCACTGTATAATATTTTGTGGTTAATACAGAAACAGCTTCATCTGTTATGTATTTTTGACGTTTAGCTATGAATTGTTTTACACTATTACTGGTTTTGATGTACTGTAGTTTGGTAACTGTAAAGAAGAAAGTGCTTTTTGCTTGACTGCAAACACCAGGTATGGTACAGTACTGTTGTAACGACCACGGTCTTACACGTCAGTTAGCGCCAAAATCAAATGATTCATATTACGCTCAATAGCCCACAAAACATGTAACTCGGCTTTCGTTTGAGTCCTCCATCTGAGGAGTCCGTTTTCTCATCACTTCAAGACACCTCAGTCCTCCGTTATCCCATTTTCTCTGACTTACTGAAACCAACCTCTCTATAAAATGAATTTGAGTGTGAGAGAGAACACCCTTGTTTTGAGTCAACTTAGATATGTCTGTTTACAGTTGGAACATTCAAGATCCATTGTGAGTGGGGTAGAACGCTTCAACTGTCCTTATTGCTAGTAAAACGTGTCAAGTAAGTGAGTGTCGAGTTTGCCAGCTAGAGTGGCGTATTTTATGTCATCCGTGGGGGTATCCATGAGTTTCTGATCGCGCCTGAAGTTATATCATTTTGTCACCCCGACATCAGAGAATCTGATGTTTATAGTTTAGTTGATGTCAGTTGTCTATTTCAGAAAGTCATTAATCTCCTGAACTATTCTGTCAACTGGTATAATCTCCAAGATCTAGCGCCTCCCCGTGAATAGCGCCTTGTTCGCCTCAGGCCTGAGCTTGCAGAATTAATGTTATCAACGTGTATATGCCACCTTTTCCTGGCAAGCTCAACCTCTCATTAGATTATATGAATAGACATAGGAAATTACCCTGATCAAGAACACCGGAGTTCATAACTAAGTATACAGAGATCCAAAATGATAGAGAAGTTATGTTGTTGGTAAGATCGACCCTTCTGGTATGAATACAGAGGCCCAAGCTGCCCCGCGGGTGCACGTATATACCTCTACACGAGGGAGAATCACGCATTCGTGACTCTTCCTCAACGTCTCTCCAGGTATGTTAACGTGTGTTCCCCACCGCCTATTAATTCAGTTTAACTTAGTCAATTTTGGTGAATATCAGTATTCAGGTGTTAACATAGTGAATTCTGTGCCAATTAAGTCGAGTAACGTAGAGATTTAGATATTGTCTGAACCGTTGCCAGGCGTATGTTTTGTATAGTTGAAGTTAGACCTTTACGCATTCGTGACTCTTCCTCAACGTCTCTCCAGTGTGTTGAGCTGAATACTCATCGGCTAACGTGGGTCGGTAACCGGGTTGGACGATGCCGTTAATTCGACAAGATTAAACTGGGAAGTCCGTTTCCTGCAAATCAGGCGCCAGCTCCCCAGGGTGTGTGTCGGTCTACAACCAACCCCTAACAGCAATCTTCATTTGTTGTAGAGACCAGCGTTACCCTGGAGCACTCCTCACAGTTACATGGGCCTAAGTATTATTGTATCTTGTTTGGGGGATAACTAGCCGAAATATAGTATCCCAGGTTAAGTATTGAACCACTGAATGAGAGTTAAAAGTGCCATGTTGTTCCTTGCGAATTTACAGGAGGTATTGTATGTTGCGATAATTGTAGAGTTGTCCAGTGTGTTATGTATTCATCGGTAGTGACCATGAAATGATAATCTGAGAGTATAATGATATAACCAAGAAGTGAAGAGTTAATTTGCTACTTGGTAAGGTAAGACCTGAGGGTCCAGTGATATCTGGTGTATACCCAGTACTGAATATCATTTGGCAGAGGGATAATACCACAATTGTCGATTGAAGTAATAAGTATTTGGAGGTATTTAATGAGGTAATAAGTTCTTGAAGTGTTTGATGACTTAATAAATAAATTACAGTTCTGTTTTGTCTGAGTGAATCTAAGATGCATCTTATCCAATCACTGTGTTAATAAATATTGAATTAGTAATCTACGAGTATCACCACTCTATCCTTTCCCACATTGGTTCTCAGAAAATAACTAACTCACGTGCCTAGAAGCTCGCTACCTAACAGTTAACTAAGATATGTTATATTCTAGAAAAATCCTGGGTGGTGGCAGGTCTACCGTTGTAAGTAGAATAAGTGTGGTAATAAGAAAGACATGGTTTCCCAGATTAATCCATGGTTTAGAATATAACTAGAACAAAATACATGGAAGAGATTATAATACTGTATATGAAAGGAAATGAAAAGAAAGAACATTGACTTGGAAAATATAAGCAGAGAAGCATAAGAGTTACTTATATAAGAATATAAGGTATATAGAGATAAAGAACATATAAGAATATAAGCAAGAATATATAAGAATAAGTACACTATATATGTAAAGAATTGAAGAAGGATAAGTATATAAAACAGGATACTCATTGGAAAGAATGCTACACAGAACATATAAGTATATGAATAAATAGAATACTAACAGAAAAGAATAGCTGGATGGTAAATTATTGAAAAGAGAAAATTCGGCCCGTTACACTGTATACAGTACCACAAGAAGGTACTGTATACTTTTTTTGTAGTATGGGGCCTCTAAATCTTGACATACCTTAGGGCTTCAGCATGTCTTAATACAGCCCTTCGTCTTGCACTGATTGTAGTGATTATATAGTTAGTACAGTACAGTACAGTACAGTACAGTACAGTAAATATAAGTTTAGTGTAATACTGTACAGTACTGTACATACTTCTACTTTAATGTTAATAATGTCAGACTAGCCAAAGTGCAGTGCCTCTCTCCACCCACCAAGGCTCCAGCAATCATATAGGAAAGTAAGTGTCCTGGAGTGTTCAGTTGTTATTATGCTTTTAAATGGTAATATCAAATGAAGACAAGTTTTTAAAAGGTACTGAATACAGGGAAGTGTACAGATGAGGTGTGTGTGTGTGTGTGTAAGATAGGTGTAAATATGGAAAGTAGAGATGTCTAATAAATATGTTAAAGAAGAGGTACAGTGAACCCTCACTTTACGCGGTTAATTCAACCCACGGCGGCCCGCGTAAAGTGAGAAACGCATAAAGTGAACAACATAACATATGGGATTAATTGAAATAGAAACCGGGCCGACCCCCAAACTCCACTTTTTCAGACACAATACCTACGTTGTAGTAAAAATAACTTCTTAATTTTATGATGGTATGCACACACAATTAATAATTAAGAAAAATATCAATAATATTAGGTTTTCTAACACTTACATTAGTAGAAAAGATGGCTGGGCAAACGGGGATGGGGGGTTGGTTCCGAGGCAGAGGGCAGATTATTGGCCCTCACCTGTATCACTTGTATCAATTGTATCACTATCCACCACAGAGGCTTGCAGGGCCTCTTTGTCAAACCCTCAAAGTCCATATAAGTCCATATCCTCACTATCATTATCACTATCACTAACTTGGGCCGGCTGTGGTGGGTGGCGGGTGAAGAACTCAGTAATGTTTTGATGACTGGGCGACCTTGTGCGCACCCTGCTCGCGCCGCTCTCCGCGTAAAAGGGTACACACACCAAGGAAAGTGAGTATTCCGGTTTCGGCAGGGTACCGCGTAAACGTGGAAATGCGTAAAGTGAAACCGTGTAAAGCGGGGGTTTACTGTACAGTATTAAATATACATAATTAAACATAACATACGCTAAACACTTAATTTTTATGATCTAATATCCAGGAAGGGGAATACCATAAAATAACACATCCATCAAAGCAGTTAGAATATATTCTTAACCTCTAAAGCGCTAATGAACTCATATGAGGCCATAACACGTCTGTGCATACCGAGCTAATGGACTCATCTGAGGCATGAGTTTTCGCACCATTGTTTGAGCTCGGATCTGGCGTCTACTGGTTGCTATGACAACCTGATGTATCACTCCGCTAATATCTAGCAACTGGCCGCCTTGTTCGCTGGGGTATGAGAGTGCTAGTTTTGTTGTGTAGCCTACCGTGTATTCTACTCATTATTCTAGAGTCATTTGATTTATATATCCCAGTTTTCGTTATGCATAAATCGTCTAGTTTTAGTCTATGTAAGAAAATTTAGAACAAGAAAGTGAAGAAAGATTTGAAAAGTGTGGTGAAAGATTATAAAGATGAGAGTGAATGAGAATAAAAGAGTGAACATTGTGTCAGAGCAAATTGATGAACATTATTGGAAATGAAACCATGAACATATTAGAGTGACCTAGGCCTACTGGGGATACCACTATAAAAAAAACGAGCCAACGTGTCGACCTCCTGGGTGGCTTGGAAATGACATATCCTGGTAGTAATGATGTTTGTGTATGTGAAATGAAAGGGGCGTGAATAAAATCTCTGTAAGGCACTAGTATGAAGACTAAAGAAGCATACCTACTGGTAAAACCCTCCCATCCATTTGGGTGTCATTTCCGAGTCGATAATGAGCTCAAAATCCGCGTGTAAAATCACGCGACAATTCCCGCCAAATCCCACCCGAAAACATACCCAGCCAAATATTTCATGCTCTGTCAGAGGTTTCTATGTCGAGTTATGAATTCATTTACTATTGCACGTTCATTCTAAGGTGATAAACTATAGAATTGAAAAAAAATAAAGTATATACAAGAAATTAAAGATTCATAAACAATGTACCTGGGGAGGCAGACAGGTTATGAAGAATCAGCGCGGTAAGGGTTAAGTATGTACTGTATACTGTACCTATTCATTTCTTTTTGGCAAGAACAATTTGTTTTAGGAAGGTACTATACTATACTTACATTTTAAATTCAAGGCCAGTACCACTGAAGACCCTACTGTAACGTGCAAGAAGGTTCTTGTTGGGTCTCTCAGCACCATATTCTCTTCAGGATGCTCATTGGTGATTGTGACAGCAATACAAGGGTCACTGCTGCTCTCTGTTGTCTGGTAATTCACACGAAGTTGATACTGTGAAGAAAGTGGAAGTCAAAACAACAGAGTATTTGATAATTGATAAAGTAATCATCATAGGCCTTTTCCCTTATGATACTTGTGGTATCAAGCAGTTCTTGAAAACAGACAAAATATACCAACCCAACCAAAGCTACTGAGCCTAATTTACAACAATTTAGTCAAGTGTTGGTTGGTTAAATTTCCAGAGATCTTTAAAAGTGCAGAGCTAAGACCCTCAAAGGTAAAAATATATATCACACAGCAGAACTACTCACCGTCAAGACCCTCAAGATATAATATATATCACACAGCAGAACTACTCACCGTCAAGACCCTCAAAGGCATAAATATAGACTGTATCACACAGCAAAACTACTCTCCATCAAGACTCTCAAGGTATAATATATATCACAGCAAAACTACTCACCGCCATGACCCTCAAAGGTAAAAATATATATCACACAGTTCTCTCTTGTGCCCGCTATTCCCCTCACAACTCACAATGGCTTCCACGGGACCCCCACCACCCGAGAAAAACCTTGAATTACCTGGACCAAGCCATGATAATGTGAAGGAAATCATCGAGTTGGGGGAGAAACTTAAGCTCATCCTTGACAACGACCCAGACAAGCATCGGTATGAAGAGTCTAATAACCACCTGAGGAAAGTTATGGAGCCGTATATCCAGATCTATCTCGACAACATCAATGCTAGTCAACGTAGTATTGGGGACTTCCTCACCCGCAACCCACCACAACCACAGCCAGCCCAAGTCAGTGATAGTGATATTGACAGTAAGGATATGGCCTTTGAGGGGTTTGTCTGGGAGGCCCTGCAAACCTCTGTGAGTAGTGAAAGTGAAAGTGATTCAGAAAGTGATTCACCGGAGGGCAACTACTCTGCCCTGCCTCGGAACCAGCCGCCATCCACATGTGCCAACCCAACTTTTCTACTAACGTAAGTGTTAAAAAACCTAATATTATTGATATTTCTCTTAATTATTAATTGTGTGCATACCATCATAAAATTAAGATGTTATTTTTACTACAATGTACGTATTGTGTTGGAAAAATTGGAGTTTGGGGGTCGGCCCAGTCTCTATTTCAATTAATCCCATATGTTCTGTTATTTCATTTACGCGTTTCTCGTTTTACACGGGCCTCCATGGGTTCAATTGACCTCGTAAATGCAGACTATACTTACACTAATACCAAGGCAGCATAATATATAAAATGGCAGAGTTTATCTTTGCAATTATTTTTCATAAGACATCTTCACTAAAATTTTCATTTGATGATGGAATGAAACTCTCAGTAACTACTTGTTGGGTTGACAAACTACCATGACAGTGGTTAACCAACTCTCTAACATCACATGTAACTTAATTATGAAAATAAAAATACCAACAATTTACTCACCACAGAGGACAATGGCGACATAAGCTTGTGTTTAAATAACTTAATATAAAAATACTAAAAATTTAATCACCACATAACAGCCATTAACAATACGTCCTTCCCTCACGACTCACTCAGGCAAATGGCTTGCGAGTGACGTCACAATGGTGTGTTATACCAAGGAAGGAATACACCAAGGAACTTGTACTACATTCAATTAACGTTCAGCCCCTGACTGCCGCGCCATCTCTCGATTTAATTTTACCATAAATATTTAAGATTATCATAGAAAACGTATTGGTGTCATAACGTCAAAAAAAATTGGTAAACTTAATTTAATCTGAGTTGTGTTGTGTTAGGTTAGATTAGATTAGGTTAGGTTAGGTACATGCACTTGATCTATTAACTCAGATTAAATTAAGTTTACCAATTTTTTGTGACTTTCTGACACCAAATACTAGTCGAGAAGTGATTAGCAGTCCGATTTATTCATCTAGGACCATTATTTGACTTTATTCCGGCTATATTTGGCTACATTTGGGTAATTACTCAGAACAGGCAAACTGTACTCCAAACTTTGTCAATAAATTTGTTGAATTAAAAAAACTATTTTAGTGAAATGGATCACCACTAGTTCTCTATAATGGTAAGTACAACTACAGTATACCTTACAATTATAGCAAATGTGTAGTGCTCTGTATTAAATTTGGAGAAGGATTTGTATTATTTAAACTTTATTCACAATATTCATATTTTGGGTTGTCTAAGTTTTGTTAAATACAGCGGTATGAGTCTTGTGTTTAGCCTTGCCTGGAACTTAGGTGTGTGGTTGAGTGTGGTGCTGGTGGCCTGTGGTGGTAGCAAGACCCAAGAGTTTTGGTTGTGTAACTGCTGTAACACTATTGCTGGGGCCATATAGTACAGTATTGTGTTCTGTGCTTGCTCTGCATCTGGATCTCAAAATAGCATAAGCACAAGTCAATATGGCTGGCCAGCTTGGGACTGTTGTTGTTGGTAAATACTGTGTTATTAATGCACCACTATGTTTAATTGGATCACATGAAGATTAGGCACCCTAGCATATTCACCCTAATGATTAAACGGTAAATTGGGTAAACTTTTACTTTCGCACAACACGGGAATCTTAAGAATTTTATTTTTGCAATCTCTAGTTTAGAAAATTCTAAGACACTTCTATGATATTTCTCTAGCAAATTACTTAAAATTGGCTCTCCTAACCTATCCACTGCCTAAAAAACGGTAATGTCTGACAACAGCACTACCACCAGAAGGAATTGTTTGATTTCAATCATTTTTTCCTTAGAAGTTCTTAATATGGTAATGATGCAGTTTACAGCATCCACAGAATTCCGGAAATTCACTACACTAAATCGATAGAACTATTGGTGAATTTATAGTATCACACCGGTCTTTATTTCCGTATTAAAAATATGTATCTCGTAATGTTTACACAAATCTATAACATTTTTCTTCTTTGATATTTCCACCGGAAATTAAGGATAACCGAGATATCAATTTTTCAAGATTATTACTTTCGCTCTGACCCCCTGCTCACGCATTGCTCCAGGCCTCCGATGGGGTTTAGGTTAGGTTTGGTTTTCCTTGTTGGTTGGTAATATAAGTTATGTTATTCTAAACAAAAATCCAACTTTTCCCATTATGATTGTTGGGTGGGGGGGAGTGGGAGGGTTATCTACAAAACATGTGATTTCCAGTGGAAATGAATATCAAATTCGTTCGAAACTCATCAAAATACATAGGAAAACCTATTTTTAATATCGAAATAAAAACCTGTGTAATACTATAAATTTACCAAAATAAGGTAAAAGGTGTTCAAAACAAATAAAAAATCATCGGAAAAAGTCTTGAATCTAACCTAACCTAGCTAGGGGAGCTCCACAGTCGTTCAATGTTCTGGGTGTGTACCGCCACGTATGAACATACAGTACATAATAAAATGCTACATATCTAGCTTATCTGTAATTTGCACCAGAAATGCCTTTGAAGAAATGGGTAATTATTTTCGACTTCACATCCACTGACTTTTCATAAAAAATGAATTTATTAATTCAGCTTTTCATAAAAAACAATTTATAAATTCAGCACATTTACCCTTATTATAATTGTAAGTATTTTAAAAGAGGCAACATTTACTAGAACCTGACCTAACCAACCAAAGAAACTTATCTAACCTCACCTAAGTGCCTAATCAGGGGGGGGGGGGGGCTTCGCCTCCCGACCCCCCGCCATGTTGAACAGAAAGTACTTATTTTGATATCTGGTACCAATGAAAGCAACTTTGTTGAAGTGTCATGGTGTATTTTACTTATTTTGTGGACATGATAGTATGCTGGGACCGAGTGGGTCGATTGTAAAGAAACTCAGCATATGACAACACGCACACATGGAGACATCATTTTAGTGTCGTGTAATCAGTTTTTCATCGTGTTTTGCCTCGCACTTTCCTGCATCCTTCATGCCTTCTCACTACAGGTGAATTATGATTGTAGAGAAAAACTAAAAAAACTACAAAAAATACTTATAATTAAATAAAAAGTTGTCACCTGTTCTAAGATGCTTACTATAATGATAACATATGGAAAAAGAATGAATGAAATCGAACAACTTATTTTGGTGTTAGCCATCTCCTCCAGTACTGTATTCTTATTTCTTGAGATAAGAAACTTTTTATTTTCCATGGAAAAATTTTGTCAGGTTGTTGCTAAGGCTAGACCACACTTGTCAAGTATTACCAGTATCATTTGCCCCATACCTGTATATTAGTATAAAGACTGTCACCTAGCTACATGCTTCACAATGACACCATGTTTGTGCATCAGCTGAGAATCACTTCACAGTGAAGGACAGACTGAATCCAAATGCTAGGCAGCAAAAGTCAGTGACCATCCTTTCCATTTGAATCAATTGAACCAATTCTAATGTAACGTAACCTTACCCAAAATAATATTGGTAATAATATAAGGTTGAGGAAAGTACAGTACTGTACTGTACATTACTTTCATCCTCGGATAGTTACCTGGTAGGCAAGGTAGCTTTTCTTGATTCTTCTTATTTATGATAAATCAAAGAACATTACAGTACAGTACAGTACAGTACAGTATATGGAAATTTAAATAACTAAATAATTGTATATACTGTACCTGTATTCCTAAATATTACATTTAGAGAAAATAAGATAAAATAAATTATTCTATAGCTACAGTATTGTATAACTAAGTTTCATGTAGTATTTAGAAGTTTCAAGTCATTTTTAAGTGCTACTATAGCATGCAGTCTACAAGATTTTTAGGTTAGGTCAAGTCAAGTTAGGTTAAGTTCAACTAAAGTAGCATCCATTTTTAAACAGATCAGCTATTTTGGGAAGTAGATTTTTGTTTGACAGATACTTTACAGACTGTACCTCATCAGAGTTTTTAATGAGAGAATTAATAGGTATTTAAAAGTACTAAATATCATACGTTTGTACCTGGGTTAAGAAAATGATACTGCTGTTATTGCATACAATGAGGAGAATTAAAAAAATGATTAGACGGGATTCATTTCAGTAAAGAAAATTATTTCAATTATTCACAACTCTTGTTTATATATACTGGTGCTGTTATAAGCCTTAAATCTGTTGATAAATACAGACTATTGTATTGTACTTTTTACCAGATTTGTGTTTTGGCCCTCAACACAGCATCATAATGGAGCGCAGCGGTCGAGTGGATACAGCACTTGCCTCCTGTTCTGGGGATCAGTGGTTTGATTCCCGGGTGCTTCCAGTTCACCCAGCTGTAAATGGGTACAGGTACTACTTACGTTTACAACATGGGGAAGTGAAGGCTGTCGAGAGCAGTACCGGTTATGCTGCCTCCTTGCGTATCGAAGGCTTAGTATACAGTATGCTGTATCCACACTGTCCCTAATGGGCAGTCATGCTAATTTATATTTCTCCTAATTTTTTGTTCATTGGATTTTCAGACCAAATGGGAGTTCTGCATTTTTGTGAATTGTGTTTAAGTGAAATTTATAATATATGAACTACACCTACACTATTGTGTTTTGCAGGAGGAGGTACTGGATTTATAGGAACAGCTCTGTGCAACAGCTTAAGACATCGAGGTTATGATGTATTGGCTGTGTCCAGAAAACCTGGTCCTTACAGAATCACTTGGGTATGTGAACAATGAATTTATTATAAGTCCAATACAGGGTAGATGTTTTCTGGCTTGTATAACTATTACACAACTCCTCATTAACATATGGAGCAAGTACAGTACTGTAGGTAGTGGAAGATTGATAAGGAATAAACTTGGCAAGTTTTACCAAACCTAGTTTTTGTTATAAATTATCAATACAGTACAGTAGCTGTTTTGTGTAGAAGAACAAACAGTTACTGAGATGTTTGTTGGTGGCCAGGGTTATTGTATTGTTAAAGAATTAGATAATTTTAAGTAGATTCATTTGCAGGTAATAGGTAGTAAGCAGCTACCAAATAGGTAGGTACTACCGCCTGGGAAGATATTGGAAGCATAATGTGTTGTCTAATGGTAGACCCTGCTGCCATATGGCATCACGAAAATTGTGACCAAGTCCCAGGTTGCTGACCTGACTTTCTGCCTCATTTACACACAATTGCAGGTCTCAATTGTTTCTCTTACATGGACAACACAACATACATAATGTATATCGTTTCTCACTCTTGAATTATTTTTTTTTCATTTTTGTATTTATTTATTTATTATTATTATTATTATTATTATTATTATTATTATTATTATTATTATTATTATTATTAATTTGCTATTAATTTTATTAATTGTTGTAATAAAAATAAAAGATATTATTGATATTATTATTATTTATTATTAATATATTTTTGCCCCCAGGCCCTGATGTGGGTCAGTGACCTGTGCCCAGGTGGGCTAATCCCCGTAAAAAAAAGGGGGGGAGAAAGGTAGTAAACACATGAGAATAAGTGTTTTCAGTAAATGCACATTTCTACAGTGTGCTTGGGAGCAAGATGTCTCAAGGATACTGTAGTCATCCTTCCATCTGGGAACTTGATGTGGGCATACTCGGGATTTGCTTCTGAAATCTCTACCTCATCCACGAGGGGATCGCTCTTGCTGTGCCGTACTTGTCGCTTCAGATAGACAGGGCCCTTGGAAGTAAGCCACGGGGGTAAGGACTGATCAGATGTAGACTTCCCCGAGTGAAGGAATAGTCGTTCATGAGGAGTACAGTTGGTTGCCGTACACAACAATGACTTTATAGAATGAAGAGCGTCTGGTAGCGCCATCTCCCACTGAGAAACGTTTAGCTTTTTAGTTCTCACTGCAAGCATAACTGTCTTCCAGATTATCCCATTATATCTTTCCACCTGTCCATTTCCTTGAGGGTTGTACGATGTAGTACGGCTGGTTGCCACACCCTTCTTTGGCAAGTAGTCCTCAGATGTGAAAGACGTTCTCCTGTTCGAATGGATGTAAGCAGGCATTTCGAATACAGTGAACAGTTGCTCTAAACATTTTATCACTGTGGCTGCAGTCAGATCAGCATGGTAATGTAAATGGAAACCTCGAAAATTCATCAACCACTGAGAGAAGATATTTATTCCTTGTGCGCGATGGAAGAAGGCCTTTAAAGTCTAGATTTAGCCTTTCAAGGGGCTGTGTTGCTTTGATAAGCATTCCTGGATAAGGCTTGAAGAACTGAGGTTTGAGTTCAGAGCATGTTTGACAGGCAGCAGTCATCTTCTTAACATCCTCAATAGAGTATGGTAAGTTCCGGCACCGCTCAAAATGTGCCATTCGAGACACACCAGGATGACACAGACTATCATGTAGCACCTTCAGTTTGTCAACATCACTTGTGGAGCCACACACACGTGAGAGGGCATCTGCCGGGACATTTTCTTTGCCAGGGTGGTATATTATGTCTTGATTTTACCGGCAGCTTTAGTATTGAACATGAAGGCAATGCTGCGCTGGTCAGTTATGATCTTAAAATGGTGGCCGAATAAATAATGTCTCCACTTCCTTAGAGCTTCGACTATAGCGTATGCTTCCTTTTCATCTGATGAGTGCTTCTGCTCACAGTTAGAGAGAGTCCATGAGAAAAAGGCAACAGGGAGCCCATTCCGAGTCAAAGTAGCAGCTATTGCATGCTCAGAAGCATCAGTTTCCACAGTGAATGGACTAGCTTGGATCACCGAATCAGCAATATCCATCTTCAGGGTTTTAAAGGCTTGAACAGCAGTGGGAGGCAAGAGAAATCCATTGGCGTGGGCAAGTTGGTGAATCTTCTCTGAGAACTGTGATATCCAGCGGGAATAATGAGCCAGCATCCTCGTAGTCCTACGGAGGGAGGCAGGATCTTTTGGTAGAGGCAATTTTATCAGAGGCTTGAGACGTTCAGGGTCGGGACGTATCTCACCTTTGGATATAGCATACCCGAGTAACCTGATGGAGCGTAACTGAGTCACATTTGTCTTTGTTCAGAGTAAGGTTATATTTGTCAGCTATGTCCATGAAATGCTTCAAATTTCTGTCTTGTTCACCTGTCTTTCTGCATACAGTATTGTTGTCAATGTAAGCATAGGTATCCTTTTGTCCTTCTCTCTAAATAATTCCATCAATCACACATTGGAAATTTGCCACACCATTAGTAACCCCAAAAGGGATTCTGTTGAATTCATAAAGCTTGGCTATTGCCTCAAATGCTGTGTAAAATTTTTCCTCCTCCCTAATGTCTATTTGATGGTAGGCACTTCTCAAGTCTAGGGTACTGTACACATTGTATCTGGCAACCTCATTCACCATGTCTTCGATTCTTGGCAGAGGATAAGCATCCAGCTGAGTGTATCTGTTGATGGTTTGTGAGTAGTCAATCACCATTCTCTTCTTATGATTTTCCCCAGATGTGACTAACACCTGAGCTCTCCAAGGGAATTTACTAGGCCTGATTACTCCTTCCTTTAACATCCTGCCGATTTCTATGTTGATAAATTCCTTATCAGGCTCCGAGTACTGTCTTGGTTTAATAGCGATGGGTTATGTTACCGAAGAGAGATGGCAGGGCATCTTCACCTCTGCTAACCCACACAGCTTCAGAGGTGGCTTAGATCCCCCAAAGGCATCACTAGTGAGGTATGATGTCGCAGGAACTCATGACCTAGTATCACATCACTACACAGGTCTGGCAAAATCTTAAGTTTGATATCAGGAAAAATTTCACCTTGAAGTTCCAGATCAACCTTGCAGTACCCTAGATCTTTGAGGATAGAGATGAGTCAGCCATAGATACCTCACCTTCATCAGGGAATTTTTCCAAGTTCATCTTCACTATGTCATTTTGCACAAAATTCTCCAAGCGTCCCGTGTCCATCAAGGTGTTTACAGGTATATCATTATTCCTGAACATACGTACAGCCTTGGTAAGACTGGCAGGTGTAGCACCAGCAACTGTAGCTATCATAGTCACCGAAGCAGAGTGGATGTTGGTGGAGAAGTTATTTGCTTGCCTAGATCTGCAGATCTTTGCATAATGCCATTTCTTCCTACAGTTCATGCATATGGCATCCTTAGATGGGCATTGTGTGTGAGGATGCCTACTGAAACCACAGAAGAAACAGCGACTAGGGCTGGAGACAGCCACAGAGACAGTTTCTTGTTCACTCGCTGGGGTGGGTGAGAAGGTTTATCAGGCACTTTCTGGGGATCATGTACTGCAGCATTAACTAAAGAAGCAGGTTGTATATATATGATGCTGAGTGTTTCTGGGCCATTTCAAGGCTTAATGTCTGCTCATAGGCAGTCAGCAAATCCAAAGTTTTATTTTCTAAGAGACGTCATAGCATGAGAGGCTAGGCCATTTATGAAGGCATCTCTCACATAATTGGCACATGCCCGAACAGCAGTTACCTGTTTGAAATTACAGTCTTTAGTAAGGAGTTTTAATGATTGTAAGTACTGATCTAGGGTCTCACCTGTTTCTTGGCAACGAGTGGCTAGTACATGCCTTGCAAAGATTTAATTTTTGGGTTTGACAAAGTTTCTGGAGTGTGTGTATGGCATCGTTGTATGTTGTGCACTCAGCTATATATTCGTAAATTTGGAGAGCCATGTAGTTTGTGAGTAGGTCCAACAGATTCGAACTTTCAGTTGTCCTTTGAAGTGCACCGGAGAAATTCCTGAAAGTCTGGTGCCAGTGGAGCCACTCCTTGGAAGCAGTAGGGGAGTTTGGGTCAGCCTCAAGGCACTCAGGTATCTCTCCATCTTGATACCTACTCATTAAATTGAAATGAAACAACAGCTTGACCTTACTTGAGGCTTTAATGAGCAGAAAATCACACAGTTCCTGTGAAAGAGCATATGCATTAAGGGAGTTACATTGTTAAGTGAATAACAAGCAAATAAGTACAAAGTATCATTTCTAAACACAAGCCTTCTTTATATATTCCTTAATAAGTGCTAGTTATCACAACTCGTATTAATCTGTGGTAACACGGTAAATCAGGAAAATGTTCATCAAGGGCCAGCCATGAGTGAAAATAACCGCTGGGCCAAGGACTACGGGTATAAAAAATTACAAAGGATCTTTTAGTATAAACCTATAAATTTTCCATAGAATACATAATTATTTGTAGCTAACTAATAACTAAATATTACCACAACAATACTGTAATAATTTGTTTACATTGCAGAGTGACTTCAGTAATAAAGGTTTGCCAGATTCTACCACAGCAGTAGTCAGTCTCGCAGGTCAAAATGTTTTGGATCCTGTGCGACGATGGACTGAAGGATTTAAACAGAATGTTTGGGCATCACGTGTCAACACAACAAAGTAAGAATTACCATAAATGTGCTATGTTGTTGTTTTATGAAGAGCCTTTCTTTAAAATATCTTGCTTAGAATAAAGACAGTGACACATTGACATAAGATATATTGATTAGTGAATCAGATGGTGTAGAAGTATTAAACAAAGTTGTTTTTGTAGTTCCATTTCAGATATGAAAATTTATTTAAATAATTTCCTCAGGTACTTAGCTGAGGCCATTCAGCACTCTAGCACGAAACCCAAGGTGTTCGTTTCAGCATCAGGAGTTGGTAAGCATTATACTTGAAGGCTTAAAGAAGATTATGTTAATTGTGTTTTTAATGGTTTGTGAGGTAGAGACTGGTCAAGTAAGTTCCAATCCTACTTGGCTCCACACTAGCCTGACTACTGGACAGTACAGGATTGGGGTCCTTTCCAAATTGGTCCCAATCCTAAGTTAAGGCCAGTTTGATTTGCATTGTGTGAGACAACATTTACCACTTTTCCAGCCATTTTTAACTTTTGGTAGGACCAGTGTGAGCTATAGTCATGGCTACAGTGTGCATTTTCATGACAGTTGACCCATTTAATGGTGTTTAGTCCCTTCACTAAGGAGACACCACTTTTTATATTTTATTTGGTTAATGCCAGACAATCTTATTCAGCTCAGGGACCCCCATTCACAAGGGGTAAATGAGCCCTGTGGATTTCTGTTTGGATCTGAAGTCCATTATTACTACCATCATGTTGTACTTTGAATGTGTAAAACACTTTGTGATCATCTTTGTTATTTGTATTTGCTACCTCCTTTATTGTAAGTAAAATAACTTTAGAATTCCCACCAAAGGTCATCTTTGTAAGATATTCTTTGAATGTGTTTTTTGTCCCTGTTCTTAACATTTCTTTCTTTATATCAGTTGTACCATTATGTAATTTTTCAACTATCTAAAGTCCTCTTTACTTTTTTACTTTCTGGTTATATGAATTATCAAGAATAATGTCAATTTAGAACATTTACAGTAAGTTTTAAGTGGATTGAAGTATAAAATCCATTTTGTAGCTGAGGGGATGAAATGAGTGCCCTGGATTCCCTCCCTCCTTCCTAGAACAAAGTCCCAACTAAACACAGAACTGAGTGTTCAGATGCAATATAGGTTGTACCTCTCTAGTCCGGCAACCTCGGGACCTGACCGGTGCCGGACCATGGAAATTCACCCTTTTCCTGTATAGATAGTGACTTGTGCTTATGCTTGGAAGCACTAGCACCACTTTCTCTGCATCATGGTCTCTTTGAAGACATATTGAAGGGTTAAATGTCGTATAGTAGCTTCTCAAATTTCACGAGTTTTTAATTCTTAACATATTTTATTGGAACACACAAAAAAATAAATCAATAAAAATTTTGACGGCTGAAATTTGAATTTCGACGGGTTTGAACGGCCCGCCAACGTGCAGACAACGTGCATAATCGTGTAAACAGCGTCATTTCTCTTATGTACAAAAGATTCATTATTGTTTATTACTGAATGTCTTTTTTATTGAATTAATGTTTATGTGTGCAAAATGAGCAATACAATTCATTAATAGTACGTAGAATATAAGAACACACGAGGAAATGACACAGCATTATTTTCGTTGATTACAAAACCAGTGACTGGTTCTACATATAAAACTGAAGAAAATAAGACCTTGGCTGTAGTTGTAGTAAAATTAATATTGTTGTTTTAAGTAATGTTATTTAATGTTAATAAATGGAACAATAGAAGTATCTAACGATAATGGTAAAGAAAAAAGAGAGATTGCGTATGCAAGTGCGCATGCGCACACGTGAAAACATATCGTCATTACTTTACATAAGATTATGAAAGCAACACTTATTTACTGTTCATATATATTTTAATTAATGTTTCTGAATTTGTTTTTATTGAATTAATGTTTGTGTGTGCAAAATTAACAATACAATTTATTAATAATACGTGGAATATTAGAGGAGACGAGACGGCTGCCGGCATTGTTTATGTTAAAGCTTACAAAACGAGTGACTGATTGGTTCTACATATAAAACTGAAGAAAATACGACCCTGATTTTAGCTGTAGTAAAATTAATGTAAAAAAATTAATATGGTTGTTTGAAGTACCTGTAATGTTATTTAACGTTAATAAATGGAACAATATAAGTAGCTATCATTAATGGTAAAAAAAAAAGTGAGACTGCGCGTATGTAAGTGTGCACATGTGAAAACATGTCGTCATTACTCTACATAAGAATATGAAAGCAACACTTATTTACTGCTCATATATATTGAAGGGTTAAATGTTGTACTCTGTATAGACAAGCAGAGAGAGAGAGAGAGAGCAGCCGAACTGCCAGATGTAAACAAACCTTAATTTCCCGGGTGTTTTTTTTTTTTTTTTTTTTTTAAGGGGATTAGCCCACCCGGGCATAGGTCACACCCACATTGGGGCCTGAGGGGCAAAAATTTAATACTCCAGTAATAATAATAATAATTCAGATAAGTAAAAAAAAGAGCTGCCTATCTTCCTATTGGACAAACTAAAATCGTTCCGGACCACAGGAGTTTCAGGACCACAGAATGCCGGACTAGAGAGGTACAACCTGTACAGTATTTGTGAAATTTGGGTTTCCACAAGAAGTTTACCTTCTTTGGAGTCAAAAATTCTTATTCTAAATACTTCACTCATTGGTGTGTGAGGCAACTCTGGAGTCACCTGGGTGCAAAGACTGCTAAGTGCCTAAATAGTATCATTCAGCCACTAATTATTGTATGCTTCTTTAACAGCAGACTGCGCAGGGACACTTAGCAGTGCTATATCTCGCACCTCACTAGTTTCATCCAACTCAACCCTAAAATGTTATAAGTCCATCGGCCCTCCATTTATTATATAAACTGTTGTGTGCTTTTATCAGTATTCAATGTAAGAAATAATCTTATGATATGGTAATGTTTATGAAATGTGTGACAAGGGTTAATTATGGAATTAGTATTGTCTTTAAAAGACACATGTTGCATATACAATGTATTAGTCAATTAATTTGAGTTAGATTGTTAAATGGTCTAACATTTTTATTGTTTCCTTATATCCTGAGTCAGAACTGTCTCTCTTAAGTTATTGTAATACTGTACAGTCTCTCCTCGAGTTACGACACCCCGGACATACGACGGCCATGGTCGTATAAAATATGTTTCACATTACGTATTTTCGAGTCCAGACGTTAGTGATCGCTGTGTACTGTCAAAATTTTTGTTTGTAATTCTCTTTAAAATGGCTGGCAAGCGTAAAAGTGAGAGTTCTCATGGTGCCGAGAAGAAAAAGAGACACCCATTTTAGAATTTCTATGTATTATTTTCACCTTTTCGACTTACGACCAATTCGACTTACGACTTGGTCATCGGGACGGAACCCCGTCGTAAGTCGAGGAGAGACTGTATCGAGTTAAATTATTAATTGTGTAAACTGTTCAAATTTCCTCAAATGCTGAATCAGATGCATCTCCTAGGTTACTACCCACCAAGCCAAGATGAGGTATTTACTGAGGATGGTCCTGGTGGGGACTTTGATTTTTTGTCTCGTCTCTGTTCTGACTGGGAAAGTGCAGCAGACCTTCCATCTGATCTTGGTGTAAGAACTGTCAAGATAAGAACAGGTATGGGCTTTCAACTTGATTACTAACTCTAGTAAAACCTCTTTGAGGTTTACTTTATTTCAAATGGTTGTTCAAGTGTATTGTAATAAGGGCAATGTAAGTAATTCAGTCCCCACAAATGACATGTTAGACATTGTTAATGTTTTGATAATTTCCACCTAGAAATGCTTAGTGATTTCAAGGGATGGGACTGCTGGGTACCCAGAGACTCTTGGTTACACCACTGCCAGAGAAGGAGTAACTTTTTGTCAAAAAAATTAGAAAATTCACAGCGTTGCTATCACTCCCAGATTTCTAAGGTCATATTGCATTGTGAAAGTCTTGTAGGATTCATAATTCAATACATTATTGTACAGGTATACAATTTCAATCCCCTCCAAGACAATAGATCCCTCAGTAGTGTGGTGTTTTAATGTTAAAAATCATGCTTCCTTGTTTTGTTTGTCTAGTGGGGTAGAAAGACGTCTTATTAAAAAGCGTTTCGTTATAATTCACATTTTTAATTTTCCATTTTGAAAAATAGGGTATACGAGCCAGTTGTCTTAGTACAGTATCTATAAATTTTCATAGTCTGGAACTTGGCACTGGTGTTTAGGCTATTTTGATGACCCAGCTGAATGTTAAAGGTCAATTTTGGTAATGAGTGTATTAGGTACTGCAATACTCTACTTTATTAATGTACTGTACTACCATATATGGTTTCTTTCGTCCTGTTACTTAATATGATATTTACAAATATCTTTTTATTTAAGACCGTTAACCCTCACAATTTTGGAATTTGACTTTGTTCAACACTTTGGGGGTATTAGACAAATACAGTATGTAGATATAATTTCAGAAAAAGGCCACAATCTTGAACTTGTGGTATGAAATTATGGTAGCTCACATGAGGACTAATGATATAGTCACTACCTGAGTGTATGCCCACCTTGGTATATTTCATCCTTGTCCACACATCTTCAGTCATTTCTCTGTGTGCCTTGCTCCATATTTACCCTGTTCATGAGTTGTCTTAGCTCGTCTGTAGTTTGTACTAGTCTCAATATTTGTGATTTTGTGGCACTTTTAGTGCTGTACCAGTGACTTTTGGTGTTGGTTCTATTAGGAAGCATGGCAGGAAAGCTGAAAAAGTTAGATGCAACTGAGTAAGGAACTTTGCCTACTTTTGTACCCCAATGTGCCTTGGGGCTCTGTGTGTCCCTGGTCTGTCAACATGTATTTCTGTAGTCTCTGCTCACCCACAGTTTATACTATTCACTCTGGTTTGGTGATATCCTTTGGGAGTGGTTCCATATGGAAGCTAATAGAAAGAGCTGCCAATAATAGTTGCAGCTGACTGCGGAACCATGTCCTCCACATCCCTATGTGCCTCAGTCTGTTTTGTGCACTTATTCCATCAACACATTGTTCTTGTGTAGTCTGCTCAGCAAAAAATTTTTAATATTCACACTTTATGGATTTTATGATTGTCTTAGTAATGAGTTTCGTTGTTGATTTTAGCAGGAAGCACCTCAGAAAAGCTGAAAATGATAATTAGCTTAGGGTAGAATGAATCTTCACTTCAGATTCCAGTAGTTATTGTTATACACTTTCTCCTCGGCCTCAGGGTACAAAAAATAAGGTTAATACACCAGATTGTAATGTATAGCCCGAGAATTGCTGTTCGACACCACAACCGCATCCAGCCCATACGTGCACGAACTGATCGCTATAAGAACACCCCAGTCCCAACCATTGTAAAAATTATCAATAACTTGTAATAAACCAGTGTATTCACTCCCAGTAAATACTACTTCTTGCACTGTCACTATGTTGAAATGCACTGTAGTTTGAGCTTTTCCCCATCTAGTTATTATAGATCTTATTTGTATCACTTATGTTACTTGTATATTATTTGTAATTCGAAACCTATTCCCCAAATATGTAACTGTATATTTTCAGCCTTCTGGCTGCCAAGCTCTTTCAATAAACCGTTAATTATTATTATTATTATTATTATTATTATTATATCTTGTTCATA
The DNA here is from genome assembly GCF_018991925.1 of Homarus americanus. NCBI lineage: Eukaryota > Metazoa > Arthropoda > Malacostraca > Decapoda > Nephropidae > Homarus > Homarus americanus. The sequence continues at coordinate 4,153,888 of NW_024725031.1, read as the reverse complement.
GTTACTGTAATGCACACAGTGTTTGTTGGTCAATTGTGCATGGGGAACATTAAGATTAGTACAGGTTGTACCTCTCTAGTCTGGCATTCTGTGGTCCGGAACGATTTTAGTTTGTCCAATAGGTAGATAGGCAGTTGTTGTTTTTTTTTTTTTTACCAATCTGAATTATTATTATTATTATGATTACAGGAGTATTAAATTTTTGCCCCTCAGGCCCCAATGTGGGTCAGTGACCTATACCCGGGTGAGCTAATCCCCGTAAAAAAAAAAAATAAAGCCGCGGGAAATTAAGGTTTGTTTACATCCGGCAGTTCGGCTGCTCTCTCTCTCTCTGCTTGTCTATAGAGTGCAACATTTAACCCTTCAATATATATGAGCAGTAAATAAGTGTTGCTTTCACATTCTTATGTAGAGTAATGATGTAAGAGCGCTGGTTGTTACTACTTGCTGCTGCACCACTGAGGCCACCAATTGTAAGAATGCCCAACACAAGCTGACCTGGTAGCGTGACGTGAGAGGAAGGACAATGGGTACATGTAAATATAGTATCGAGTATTTGGGAGAGAACAACGGTGAATACTATAGATGAATCATAGACCCACATACAAATACAGTACAATGTTTATTAAACACAAAAATGGTTACAGAAAAGATGTTGTATTCACCCAAAACAGGAACTCCTGGTACCCTGCCCTCAGGCTCAATTTACTTGCACCACTACTGGGTATACTCACACCAAAATGCACATAACTCTCACAGCACCTTAGCACCAATAAACCTGTGACCCCTGCCAGTACAACACTCAATAACCCAGGGGTAATACTCCAGCGGCCGCCAAGGGAGTCTCATTACCAAGTGACACTTTCCAACACTCCGACAATTCCGGTGGACTAACACCACCACACAAATAGCCTTACAGAGCTATATACTGTACTCATCCACCAATGATGGGGCTGGCAGTGGTTTGTGGGCTTGACGATCCGGGTTCACCACAGGGCATGGCGTTAGGGGAATACTACTTCCTATGGGGTCCATGGGTGGTAGTGGAGCTTCTGACGGTTGGGGTTCATGGGGACACCCGACTCCACTGGACCTCAGACATCTCCCAAGACTAGTGGATGCGTCATCCACACTACAGACACAGCCTAGGCTGCGTTAGGGACCTGTGAGAGGGAAGCGTGGCGGCTCACTGACGGTGTATAACGAACCTCAACGTTTCAAAGGGACATTAACTAAGGACATAAAATACTTCACTCAAAGCACATCAACTACATTACTTTAACACTTGTACAAACAAACTATAGTTAGGTCAAATCACTTAAAAATGGTGAATACAACACGGAGAAGGTGGAGTGACCTACCTGTGGGAGGGAAGCGTGGCGGCTCACAGATTTTGAAAACCAGCCGCGGCAAAAGTCACAGATTCCACCTACTCAACCATTTCACTGAATTACGTTACTGTAACACTCTGACATTTGAAACTGAGACTACGAACTCAGTTTCATTCCCTACTATTATCTTTACAAACAATGCTCTGACTGAGCTATCAAAGGCAAGAATTAAATAGATAAAAGGTTGGATGGCAACAGGTCCCAACACGCAACGTCTTGCTGCAACACCCGTGGAGCAGATTTTAAAGTTTCCTTTCCAAGAATATCAACTCATTCCTCAGTTAACCTCCCTACCACAATTTCACTATGATTATCAGAGTCTCTGCTAATCATAGGTGAAAAAAAAAGGTTTACAGGTTCTCGGTAGCAGAAAGAATTTACAAACTTCCGTCACCAAACATACGACATCTCGATGACGTCATCAGAGAAACGGGGGACGGAGGACATTCCCACTGGGAGACTCGGAATGTTTTGTGGACGTGTAAGCGTAATATGGATTATTAGTTTAACAGGTTAGCCGTCATTACGATCATGACAAAGACGACATGTGCACACTTACATACGCGCAGTCTCACTTTTTTTTTACCATTAATGATAGCTACTTATATTGTTCCATTTATTAACATTAAATAACATTACAGGTACGTACTTCTAACAACCATATTAATTTATTTTACTACAGCTACAATCAGGGTCTTATTTTCTTCAGTTTTATATGTAGACCCAATCAGTCACTGGTTTTGTAAGCTTTAACAAAAACAATGCCGGCAGCCGTCTCGTCGTGTGTTTTAATATTCCATGTATTATTAATAAATTGTATTGTTAATTTTGCACACACAAACATTAATTCAATAAAAACAAATTCAGAAACATTAATTAAAATATATATGAACAGTAAATAAGTGTTGCTTTCATATTCTTATGTAAAGTAATGACGATATGTTTTCACGTGTGCGCACTTACATACTCGATCTCTCTTTTTCTTTACCATTATCTTTAGCTACTTCTATTGTTCCATTTATTAACATTACTTAAAACAACCATATTAATTTTACTACAGCTACAACCAAGGTCTTATTTTCTTCAGTTTTATATGTAGAACCAGTCAGTCACTGGTTTTGTAATCAACGAAAACAATGCTGTCTCATTTCCTCGTGTTTTAATATTTTACGTATTATAAATGAATTGTATTGCTCATTTTGCACACACAAACATTAATTCAATCAAAAAGACTCTGTAATAAACAATAATGAATCTTTTGTACATAAGAGAAATGACGCTGTTTACACGATTGTGCACGTCGTCTGAACGTTGGTGGGCCGTTCAAACCCGTTGAAATTCGAGTTTCCGCCGTCAAAATTTTTAGATGTGTTGTTTTTTGTGTTCAAATAGAAAACGTTGAATTAAAAACTCGCGAAATTTGAGAAGCTACTGTACGACATTTAACCCTTCAATATGTCTTCAAAGAGACCATGAAGCAGAGAAAGTGGTGCTAGTGCTTCCAAGCCAAGTCACTATCCAGGAAAAGGGTGAATTTCCATGGTCCGGCACCAGTCAGGTCCCGAGGTTGCCGGACTAGAGAGGTACAACCTGTAGTTTAATGCTCCTCCCCCCCCCCCCTCAAAAAATAAAGTTAGTAATAATAATTAATTAATACAAATTATGGGGAGAGGACTTTAGGTTTCGATGTGTGCTAAATCCAATACCCTACTTACATTAATTTTTATCCTTAGTTTTCTGTGATCAACTCCATATTTCTTGATCTTGAGGTATTATCCCTATCCATAGTTCCTTGCTCTTTAGATGGCACATGTATGAAGCAACTTTCTAGCTGTCTGCTTCATTTATATTAGTATTTAAGTTTTTCTTATTGAAAGAGTTAACAAATCTGGAAACATACCAGTGATAATGGATTGAAAAAAGGCTTGGTAATTGTAAAGTTAAGTATCTGAAGGTGTTGCAGCCAAATCCAAAAAGATTATAAAAGAAAGACAAAGAACGTACTGAACTAGGCATTATGAGGAAATGGGGCCCATTAGCGAGATATAAACACAGAGGGTGTCTATAAAGATTATCTAACAAAGAAAACTAGTATTGTACTTAATAATCTTTTCTAGATAGATGAGAGGATAGGATAGAAAAGCAAATTAAAGGTCTTTGCATCTTTATTTGTAAAAGTAAGTATTCTGATTAATTAATCAGTCAAAATAGAATAGTCTCAAGGTTTTTAAGAAAAATAAAAGGCGATGGTCTTCAAGGACATTAGTGCTCCATGATCTATTACTGTACAGTACTTAAACAAATTTCACCTAGATGAAAGTGGGTCCCATAAGCATGACTGCCCATTAGAAAAGAAATTACAGTGCTTATTTTTTTCAGGAGTGGTTCTTGGTCGACAAGGTGGAATGGTTCAGCAGCTCATCTTGCCTTTTTATATGGGCTTTGGGGGACCAGTAGGAAGTGGTAATCAGTCAATGCCTTGGATCCATATTCAAGATATAGTTGGTCTTTTTATTCATGCAATTGAGAAAGAAAATGTTATTGGAATTGTCAATGGAGTTGCTCCACAGATTATAACAAACCGAGAATTTGCTACAGCTTTTGGAAAAGCTCTTAGGAGACCATCTTTTGTACCCTTACCCACTTTTGCAGTAAACTTACTATTCAATGAAGAACGGGGTAAAATTATGACTGAAGGACAGAAAGTAACCCCCAAAAAAGCCCTTGAAACTGGATATTCATTTAAGTACCCAAATATTACATCAGCAGCAAAGGAATTCTCAAAACTTATATATGCAGATGAACAATATATTTAAGCTTAGGACAGGTTACGTAAAGAAACATTAAGGGCTGTTTTAGTTCAGCCTTCCACCTCACATTTTGGAAAAAAGAGCATTATTAACACTGCAGTTAGGTCAAGTAATTATATTTTTATATAATGTAGGCCTATACTATAGCCACTTTGCTGCAGACATCCTTTAGTTTTAATCTAAAGCTGCATTGACTTATAGAAAAAGAATATGTTTTTAAACTGTGTAAAGTAACTGAGCTTAGTATAACCACCTAGAGCAGTTATGAATTGTTTGTGGTAAGCTTAACTGTTGACCTTGAGTTTCATAACTCATTGGTATCACATCCTATGTATGACACGTACAGGTTTTTATTATTCATGCTAAATTAGGTGTAGTTTATGACCTCTGCATTTGTATTGAGAAAAAACAAAAAACTATACTATAGCACTCTTATTACACCCAAGAAACCACATCTTAAGACTTGTCCAAGTGCCTATTTTAACTTCACCAGCCCATCTTCCCTCGCATTCATTCAGTTCTGTATCTGTTCATCAGTGAAACTTGTCCATGCTGTTTATCTCGACTGGTAAATTTTCTCAACATCTTTCCAAAAACAAGTCTTTCTTCCATGCAAATTGCTTTCACATTCCATATACAAGTACTATATTGAGTAATTATTTCCTATTCACCCATGGCTTTCAAAAGGCCTCGATGTCATGCATTACTGTACTTTACTCACCTCAATTGATGTTCCTTATTGCTCCTAAATGGCAGAGGTAATCCAATAGCCAATGAATACTAAGAATCAGTATCAAATTTGGGTAATTCAGTTCTGTGTGTTTTATTAAATGTTTTCTGTACATCTTTAACATTACGTACTTTAAAGCCTTGTCGTCAAATTTTGTGTTCGATAAAACTATTGTGAATGATAAGAAATCTGTTAGCTCTTTCACTTAAGATATATAACAAAAATATAAAAGAATTTTGGAATCACACAAATTGTATACTAGTCAATTTGTCTTATAGTACAGTATACAGGTACAGTACTCTCAATTTAACGGAATCCGATATAGTGTACTGTACTCTCGATTTAGCGAAAGGTATTTTTTTCCCTTAATTTTTGCTCGATTTAGTAAACTAGTTCGCTAGATTGAGACACCTCAGACACATGATACAGTAAAACCTACTTCAGCCTACAGCGAATGTACTAAATGTATAAAAATGATAAATAATGATATAGTGTAAAAGGGACCATATAAGATGCACCCCCACTTTTGCAGGGAGTAATTAAGAAAAGAAAACATGTGTATTTTCCTCCTGTAGCCACAATTTTCTTAATATATGCAGTACCAGGAAATATGAGGAATAAATAAAATAATACCAATAAAAAATACTGTACAGTATTGCCAAATCAGTAAATAAAAACCAAGTGAAAGTTTAACACAGTCACCATTTGCGTACACTCCCTGTTTCACCATAGTAACGAAGACCAGCTGTGATGCCGATTCCCTAGCAATGCTCCCCGCCCCCCATACACCAAGGATTTCATCCTCCAATTTAATGTACTCTTTGCTGAATCACCCTGTATATACAGTATATATACACTTCTCGCTATTGCATTATGCACGAGGTGGCCAACGGGAAGTGATCTTCGCTGAAGTGTCTCACACCCCTCCACACCAGCCAGCTGGGACTGAGGCAGGCATTGTACGTCTGGCAGCGAAGGGAGACTCGAGGACCAGTCAGCCAGCGATAAAAAAGTTCACCAGTTGCCCGCATAAATTTTGTGACTGAAGATTTATGAGTTTAACCCCCCCCGACAGCCCCTATTTATTGCCACAACGCCCGTTGTTTCTTTGCCTTTTTTACCACAATGGGCAAGAGGAAAGATTTAACAAAAGAGCAGATAGTGTCAATTATTAGTCTGCATAAGGGCAAGAAACCTGTAAAGGAAATATCAAGAATTCTTGGTGTAAGTGAATGATCAGCTCAGATTTGGATTAAACGATTTCGAGATGACGGCGGGTTGGCAATACCAGTACACAGCGGACGGCCAGGGAAGGCTCGGAAAACTTCCCAAGGCACGTTAACTGTTCTTAAAGAGGCAACTTGATGCTAATTCACGTCTGTCTGCACGGGAAATGAAAGAAAAAACCCTGTACTTCTAGGTTATGTTTCTGTAAGGACCGTTCACCGCCACATTCATGACGACCTGTAGTAGTTAGTCACCGCGCATGCAAGAAGCCACTCCTCATCCTTGTCCAGAGGCAGCTTAGGATCGCTTTTTTCCAAGGCTAACACTCAGTGGGATACGACCAAGTGGCAGCATTTGCTGTGGTGTGACATGGCAACGTTTTCTTTTACTGGACGTCTACTTTCAATGTGTACAGGCGCCCCGGGAGTGACTCGCTTGACCCCAAGTTCGCTTTTAGCACAGTTACTAAGCATCCTGAGTCACTAATGGTGTGGGGTTGCTTCTTGTACTTTGGAACTGGTGATTTTGTTGTGCTACCTAGGAATGTGATGATGAACCAATTTAACTACTAGGAGCTGCTTTGTGATTATTTGCCCGGGTCTTTTGAAAAATGCCGCGCTGATGTGTTTATGCAGGATGGTACCTCATGTCACACAGCAAAATCTGTAATACAATGGCTTGTTGATTGTCAGGCAGACCTCATAAGTGATTGACCAAGCAATTTGCCTGACCTTAACCCGATAGAAAATAAGTGGAGCATTATCAAGCTTCGTCTACAAGGCAAGGACACAAATACCGTCCCCAAGCTGGAGGCAGCGATTTATGAGGAGTGGAATAATTTAGACCCACAAATAATCCACAACTTGGCAGAGTCAGTTCCTTCACGCCTGCAGGAGTGTATCAAGAGAAAATGAAGGCCTATTGACTACCGAAAATTTGTTAACTTCCGAGATTAATATTTCATCTTGTTTGTGTCCGTGCGACCCCGCGCATAATGCAATGGCGAGGAGTGTATGCTGATAACCACATAGGAGACAAGGAAACACGAAGTTCTCAAGCGCTTTCATGTAATTCACACCTTCAGGGGTGAGTACAGACTAAGGAGTAATTATTGACAAGGCGAATATATACAGTATAGGAGAGTGAGATGAAATCCCTTGGGACAGCAGGTATCCATCATATTCAGGTCATAAGGTAATGACCCAACCCTTTCACCTGGTTACAGATCTTGTGAATCACAAAGTTGTCCAATTTGTACATGCCATTACTCAAATTCATGTTGACAGATTCGGGTATGTTTAATGAGATTAGATTCTATAATGTTCCTACTGACAGTTGAATTACAAGGTAATATTGAGGAGGCATTATCCCAGTCAATGCAATACTTATTATATCTCATGAATCAACAGAGCATTGGATTCCTGGCCTGTCCTAACACTATTTACATTGTTTAAGTCTAATTATAAGTTCTTTTCCCGTCTGGCCTAAGTAGAACATATTACATTCCCCTATCAGCAAATGTTATTCGTGGCCATTTTGAAAACCTAACCCCCTCGAATTTGAAGGGCTTACTGTACCCGTATATTGTTATGTGCAGTAGATCATTTAAGGAAACGAATAAATAAAGATGGTAAAATTAAGAATGTGATTCATGGGCATTAAATATAGATACTGTAGTAGTATGTACTATTTATGGATGAAGCTCTTCAGTTTGAAACAAGTGTTTGCCACTGCAGGTAATCAAGTCCCTCACTGCAGGAAGTCAGAGGGGCCATAATTCTAAACAATTATAAAAAGTTTTGATTTAATTATCAAAGCCACCAGAAATCTTGTTGCGATATATTTACCAACTCAGTATGGATACATTTTATTACTATATATTCAAGTTAGGGAGTCATTTTCATTGATGTGGGTAAGGTGAAGACTCAAAGTTTTCTTTTACAAAAATGTAACAATTATCTTGAAAAGTTTTATGGCAAGATTTAAACAAAATTGCTTGCATTGTACAATATGTAAATAAAATTTACAACTAGTACTTGAGTCAGATTTTCATTTGACATTGTGTAATAGATTGTAACAAACATTTCAGAAATACATAAAGGGTGCATTTAGTGTGAATCTTTTAAAAATTCTACATAACACATAGAAACAAGAAAACTATGTGGCTCCAATAACTAGGCTGTATCAGAATACATAGCCAAAAGTAAAAAGTATGAAAGATGCTACTGATGCCAATGTCTTGATGATAACTCTTATTTTATTTTATTTTTATTTTTTTAAACAGGTAAGCTGGGAATAAAAGGTGGGGTCCAAAGTCTCTTACAGCACATTGGCCTGGTTCCAGTCTGAATTACCTTAACTACTGTGTTCCATACTGCCAGTACTAAATAAGATCAACATAACTTTGAGACCGAGCTAACACAAACCTGACTGCCTGCGGTCCACCTTCACAAGAAGAGTCCGTTTTCATTTACATCTGGAACATGTGGGTGAGTACGGTATTGTATAGTTCTTTGCCCATGAAAATAACAAGTTTTATATGTAGGGACAGTAGGAACTAAAATGGAGACAGTTAAAGAGGATGGCACACATAGGCTTGAGCAAGTTGAACTGAAAATGGCGAGATTAATGTCCAAGGTGACGTTGAGAGAAAACCGCTGAGTATTGGCGAGGGTGGCCGAGATGGTTCGGGCATATGGAGATCAACTGGGTCAAAAGATGCAGAAGCTTGAATGTGGAATGGAGGCGTGCTAGAGGTGAACCAAGAAAGACGAGGGGGAGGGGATTATACGAACCAACCTTAGAGAAGCTGAAAGAAACCATGCATTCGGATAATCATGGCTAACCCACACAAGTGTGAAAAATGTCTGTATAATTGTGATATGATGAGAAATGTATTCAAAGGGTGTATGTATAATGGAATCACAGAGCCAACATTATTATGTGGGTGTGAACCATGTACTGTACTCTATGTAAAAGAAAGGAGCATATTATAAGCAACAGACATGACATGCTAGAGATTTATCAGTAGAGAATAAGAAACAAAATATTGAAGTATTTATTAAGGTTCAGTCCAAAAGCTTTCCACACACACATTTCTTAAGTATTAATGGCATTCAAGTGCACATACTACACAAGTCAATTTCAATAAAATTGTTTACAAGTAATGTTACAAAATTGCTGAGAAGTTGCCCCCATTTCTGGGCCATTCTTACGTAAAAAGATGACCAACTTTAACACTCATCAGTCTTCCATTGTACAGTCGGCCCTTAACATACTCGGGTTTAGCATACACGGATTTGCAAATACGCGGATTGCCCCGCCGGAGGAATATTCTGTACATTGAAGTAATTGAAGTACAGTACATTCAAATCGCGCACCATTCAACTCGCGCGCTGCACCTTACACAGGACACCGCCCACTCCTGCAACCTCACACACACACACACACACACATAGCTCTCCCTCACTCAGTCAGTCTCGCTGTAACCACGCTTGTGTTGACATCAGAATTGTAGTTGCAAAAATATTCCATTTCAGTGAATGTATTATATCAAGCACAGTATGAATAGAATATCACTAATATAACAGTATTTTTACCGAAAACTTAAAAAAACGAGTACAGTGTAACATATCTTGAACATCGGAAGGTGAGGCAAAGTCTTTTGTTTTCATGTAGCTTATCCTAATTTACATTGAAATACATTACATTTCAGCAAAACTACTATTTATTTCTGAGAATATGGAAATGTAATATTTTTGCTGAAATGACATACGTATTACAGTGGAAAGTGACGAAAGCAATGACTTTCGCTTTCTTTCGCTCAAAAGCTGTTACCGTAATCGCTTTTTGAATGGTTTTCAGTTGTGGGATTATGAGGCTAATGATAGGATAGAATATTATTGTAATACAGTACAGTACAACAGTTTTTTAACTGAAAACCATTCGAAAAGCGATTACGGTAAAATCTTTTGAACAACGAAAAAGCGAAAGTCATTGTTTTCATCAGGATTTTATCCCACTTTCCACTGTAATATGTATGTCATTTCAGCCAAAATATTACATTTCCATATTTATTTCTGAGAATATATTCATTCAATCACAGTTAAGGTAAAATATACTTGTGATGTAATATTTTAATGAAAATACGGTATCGTAGTTTTCTTTTGTTTTAAATTTAATTAACAAAGCTTGATGTTTCATATGTAATGAACAAAAATTTATGTACAGCATCTATAAATAAACTTTAAAAAATGAATAGTTTGTTTTACATCGTCCTGTGCATACCATATCATGCATTTGGCTACTTTGGGCTTGCTTTGATGACGCAAGAGATCTGCCCTGGCAATTGTACCGACACTCACAGCTGGTGGTGCGTTGGTGCGTCGTTTCCATTGTTTACTGGTGGTTACTGGTAAATATTTTTCAACTTAACAAAACTATTACCCGTTTAGAGGTCGACCCCCAATTTTTTGCCAAATAATTTGGTCTTAAAAACTCGAACTACACAGGTACATACGGTAAATAAGGACATGGGGGGCCAGGGGTTTTTCAGGGGGCAGCAAAAGTACACGGATTTTTAACATTCACAGGTATCTCTGTTACCTAACCCCTGCGTATGTTAAGGGCCAACTGTACTAAAATTAAATTCTTATAATTAGTTTTTTTGTGAGTCCATTACACATTACCTAACTCATAGCTTATTGGATTGGAAGTCCAGAACATAACTTTACCACATACAGTACTCTACTGGATATTTGGTAAAAGATAGATAAATTATTTTAAAAACAAAATATAGTGACATACCAGCATTTTATTACAGTAATATCATTCTAGAAACACATTTTTTACAAAATTATAATAAAAAAAAATTGCAATCAATTATATCTTTTAATAATAATCAAGTACAGTAGGGTCGGAATATATTGCGGCTACCAAAATTATTGACATTTTTTCTATGTATAGCGATAATTTTTTTTTATTTCGCGAGGGAATCGGGCAGGAAATATTTCAAATTTACAGCCATGACAAACAGAGGAGCCACGTGGCTGCTAACCTCCGCCTTCACGCTCGCCCGCTCAGTCTTGATTCGGCTCTCACCGCACGTAGACACTTCAATCTTGCTCTCCAGTCAAGGGCACCACGTGCTCTACTACTGTCTACCAGGATGCCTAAGTGTACTAGTACCACTCCTCCTAGTTCAAGTGAGAAAAAGAAGAGGAAAGCCTTCAACATTGGTGATAAAGTGAGGATTCTAGAGGAGTTTTAACATGGAGCAAGTGGCTCTGTTGTTGCACGCCGCTATGGAGTTAACAAAAGTACATTCGTGGCATCAGACAGAAGGCAGACAAGATTCGTGCAGCATTTGCTGCACCAGCAGTTTCGAAGACTACCCAACACTTATGACCACCACTTTACCAAGAAAAGGAAGAAGCACTCAAGGTATGGATTGAAAACATGCAATGCCGTAAAGTTGCTTTGTCAGGTCCAATGATAAAAAATGGGGCAATAGAAATACAGACACATCTGCTTCAGTGAGAAGGACAGCCAGCAAGTGAAAGCAAATTCCAAGCTAGCCAAGGCTGTCTTCACAGCTTCATTAAGAGCTGAATAACACTGCGTGTGTCTGTCAGGGGAAGCTGCATCGGCCAACACAGCTGTAGCGGAAAAAGTTAAGTGATTGGAAAAAAGTGGTTGAGGAAGGTGGCTATACTCCAGACCAAATCTGGAATTGTGATGAGAGAGGACTAAACTGGAAAAAGATGCCAAAGAAGACGTATTTAATGAAAGCAGAAGCCAAAGCTCCGGGATATAAGGTCAGTAAGAATGGAATAACTGTGCTTCTCTGTGCTAATGCCGCAGGGACTATGTGTATGAAACCTCTTGTCATTCACTCTGCTGCCAGACCTCGTGCTTTTAAAAATGTGCTCCTACCTGCTTCCAGTCATATGGAAATCTAACAAGATAGCCTAGATGACTGGAGATGTGTTTGAAGACTGGTTTATTAATCATGTCATCCCGTGAGAAAATCAGTGACAAGGCACTGATCGTCGTGGACTACACATCTCTACACTGCTTCTTGCACTATACACAAGGTTTACTCTTACTAGACCTTCCCTCTGTCATGCCCCCTTAAGACTTAAGTGTCCCCTTCAACAGCTTGGTTACACTTGGTTTGAATGACAAACTTCACCACAACCACCTGCCCACCTCGTGTACAATTCCTTCATATGGGAACACACAACCCTATCCCATACACCACCACAGTTCCCCCCCCCCCAACCAGTATACAACACCCCCTCGCAAAACGTTAAATAACCCCTTCACAAGTCAAACCCACCTACACTCTCAAAACGTTATATGACACCACAACAAGCCACACCCACCCACAACCTCACAAAACATTAAACGACACCACAGGAAGCCTCACCCATCCACAATCCCACACAAAGAGTTAAACGACCACCAACAAGCCACACCCACCCACACCCCTCACAAAACATTAAATGACACCATATCAGGCTACACTCACCCACACCTTCACACAAAACGTTAAAATTTACCTCAAGGAATACGGTTATACAATGGGAGACTTTTCACTTCTCACACTCTTGGTCTGTTGTCCCCACATACTGCACCACACTTCACTTATGACCTCATACTGCACCACACGGACCCCATATTGTACCACACCAATAACAGAAGGTTTTGTACTGTAGGTGGATCTGTAGTCATTCCTTGATCTGAAAAAGATCAAGATTCACCAGCACATTGTAATTCGTAGATTGGCTAAGGTTAAATTGATCTTCAGCTGAAATAAACTGGGGGATAAATCTTCAGGCGAGCCAAACATTTTAACATTTTACTGAGGTTAATTAGATGGTTGATGCCTTATTTACCAATACATTTTAACGGTGCCTTCATATACATCTTAACATTTAGTTTAGGAACCCGGTATTTTATTTTATACAAGTAAACAACCAACGAACCTCTAGGTTAGGTTAGGTTACGTTACTTTGTTAGGTTAGTTTTGGTGTCGTTTGGTTGTTGAGCGATGTTGATTTTCTCATGGTTAAATCCATGCTTGTCCACATTTAAAAGTTTACCAGGAACCCTTAATGTTACTGAATTTAATATACTATACTATTCTGAAACGTCTCGCCCTCCACCCGCTCTTTCGCCTCCCTACCTCACCTCGCCTTGCCTCGCCCGGACCCCACCTCACCTCCACCTCACTCCCTACCTCACCTCGCCTCGCCTCGCCCCGGCTCCCTACCTCACCTCACCTCACTCTCGCCCTCGCCCGGCTCCCACTCACCTCACCTCGCCCGCCTCGCCCGGCTCCCTACCTCACCTCACCTCACCTCACCTCGCCTCGGCCACCTCCACCACCTCACCTCACCCCGCCCCCTCCCCTCCCTCACCTCGCCTCTGCCCGGCTCACCTCACCTCGCCTCCTGCCCCCGGCCTCCCCTCCTCCCTCACCTGCCTCGCCCGGCTCCCTACCTCACCTCACCCCGCCCCGCCCGGCTCCCCCTCCGCCTCGCCCGGCTCCCCACCTCACCTCCCTCACCTCGCCCGCCTCCCCTGGCCCCTCACCTCACCTCACCCTGCCCTCCCCGCCCGGCTCCCCTACCTCACCTCGCCCTCGCCCGGCCCCTACCTCCCTCCCCACCTCACCTGCCTCACCCGGCCTGCCTCGCCCGGCCCTGCCTCGCCCCCCCTGCCCCTCTCCCCTGACTCTCTGCCTGCCCCTCCCCCTGCCCTGCCCCACCTCGCCCGGCTCCCTGCCTCGCCCCACCTCGCCCGGCTCCCTGCCTCGCCCCACCTCGCCCGGCTCCCTGCCTCGCCCCACCTCGCCCGGCTCCCTGCCTCGCCCCACCTCGCCCGGCTCCCTGCCTCGCCCCACCTCGCCCGGCTCCCTGCCTCGCCCCACCTCGCCCGGCTAAAACCCGTAATAAATTCTGTTTCAACTCCCAGAAATCGTAGTTAAAGAGTAAGCAAAGAACTAGCCATTTAAAATATTATATCGTAATTCCGCCAAAAATCGTTATATTATTGTTAAACCTAGACATTGCGGCGCAGTTTTTAATGCCGAATACAGTGGTGGTGATGAACGTTTGGGGAAAGGCGTAATTACTGAGTTATGACCACCCGGCTCCGCCAAAAGTGGGTTGGGCTTCGAAGCAAGAAGGAAATGTGAAATTAAAAAATAGAGTAATCTAACCCAATCCGGTGGTACTTCGTTTAATTATTACGTAAATACTGATGTACGGTTTACGCTCGTTACCGGCCACCGGCTTATAGTTTAGGCTCGTTTTCATGGCTCATTTGGCGGTATATTTGCCTAAAACAAAGAAATTACTGGTTATAAGTTAGAGAAACACTTAATATAGTACTAAACCGTATTAATGTATTTGTTTAAGCTGCAAAGTAGGTACCATAGGCCTTATAGCCCAGTGAAACTTGGGGGTACGACCCTTGGAGGCAAGTGAACTGCAACAACCGGCTGGCAAGTTTTTTACTTAAATCAGCATTTATTTCGCCATAATTAAGTATATTAAACACTACCCAAGAGATTAACCATTTTTCTTGGCCATTTTGATTGTAGATAGTCGGGGAAAACATTTACAAGTATATAATGGAGACTAGAGGTGTGGGGCTTACCTGCCTGTCATCTGCAACCAGTGAGTGGTCGGTGAAGAATGGGACGAAAATGAGTTAGTCGAGACTATATATATGAAGGCTCAGAGTGACGTCACGAAGCTTCACTGAATCATTTTGATGCTTCATTGAATCATTTGAAGATTCGAACATGAATATACGTTAAAATACGTAAACACGTCAAATTTATGGCCCAAATTTACTTTTGATTAACTTTTAGGGTATAATACAGCGCAAATAGTCACATAACGAAAAAATAAAATAAAATACTGAAGTGCCGGAAATCGAACCCAGAAAATCACGCAGAAGGTTTATCCACTTGACCACTACGCATAAGAATATATTAACCTTTATTATTCTCTTTTAGGTCATATGCTTTGCAAACTCCGTGAGCCGCAGGATTAGAGCAGCTCGTCCACACTTGATATTAAAACAGTTTATTTAACCAGAAAAATACAGATACAGAGTTGACCAATAAGGGCCTGGGCTATCGTAATGTCACCTGGGTTGCAGATAACTATTTTCATCCAGTTCCTTGAGCTTTAAGAATGACGTTAAGGTGGAATAACTGTAAGTCTGTCATGGCTCAATGGTTAAGAGTACTGCTTACTATTCATGGTGATCCTATATTGTTACGCCGTCTCTTAATTTACTTAAATATCCAGGTTCTAGGCGTGAAGTAAATTATAAGGGAATACAAATAAATAAAGTAAACCTTTAAGAATTTAATTAATTAAATATTAAGACAATAAAGAGCCTCGTAGGCTGTCACAACAAATTGATTCACCATCGAAGCTTTTAAGACAAATGATACTTAACATCGAAACATCAAAATAATAAAAATAAAGCATTGGATTACGTTAACACTACATAAACATATAAAAATTAACACTGAAATTAACTAACGTGAAACAACACAGAATTACTTGAATACAACTAAGCAAATACTGATGGACATAGAGACATAAATAGGTACTCACATAGATATACCACATTGGTGGCAACAGGAACAACACAGATAAATTAAGTATAAGTAACAGGTGACGAGTGTCACTCAAAGGATGTAAACTGTATGACAAGGGGACTGAACTGCCTCTGTCTACAGGTGGAGTACTGTATAATATGGTCGGTTCGCGCCAAGCAACCAGCCGGTGAACATGGGTCGTTTAACGATGCAGATGGTCGTTAGAGCAACACAGAATGCTTGTTGCAATACTAAATGAAGAAATAAGATGGGCTTGAACAAATAATAACAGATAAAACCTTAACAGCACAGGGTAAGGTGACTAGATTATATAATAGTAAATATAACACATCATTACAGGAATAATATGGAACATGGAAGCATGTTATATATATAAAAAAAATAGAAAAGTACGACACGGTCGTAACACTATGTATTTACTTTTTGTTATATGTATAATTTTAGCCCTTATCAGCTTATACAAGTAATAACCGCTCGGACAGTTGTATTGATTCTTTGACAAGAGTTTTATTGTGTATATAATGTGTTTATTTATAAACAGCTTTTAGGAGTATTAGAATATAGAAAATGATCGTATTTTTATTATTATTAGTAATGTCATTATTTTATGCTGTCAGTCCATTAATTTACATATGACGTCTCAATAAGGTCTTACATAGACAATTTCGACTGTTTTATTGATCTTTATTGGGAATTCATTGCATGTTCAGTAAAAATACATTATGGATACTAGAATTGAGCACTTGGAGGCTTTATTAATACATTACAACAGTAAACAAGAGAAACAATATTTGTAATACAATACCATAATACTATAAAGTACACATTAAGGTATGAACTACAGATACATTATATAGTACATAATATAACAGAACTAAGAGGGTAACACAAGAAGCCAGATGTCTGGGGTCAGACATTTTAATACATAGAAAAACTTATTTTTTAACAAATAACGGAGCTATTGCTCTATGAGGTCTAGAGAGCTGGAGCTACTGTAGTATGTGGTCTAGAGAGCTGGTGCTACTGTAGTATGTGGTCTACAGAGCTGGTGCTGCTGTAGTATGTGGTCTACGGAGCTGGAGCTACTATAGTATGTGGTCTACAGAGCTGGAGTTGTGTCTACCAGGATATTTACACTGTATCATCCATGAACCTAGCCTAACCTAGGTTATGTTATGTTAATGGATGCTTTAGTGTAAATATCCCGGTAGACACAACTCCGGCTCGGTGGACCACATACTATAGTAGCTCCAGCTCTGTAGACTGCATACTATAGTAGCTACAGCTCTGTAGACTGCATATTATAGAAGCTCCAGCTCTGTAGACTGCATACTATAGTAGCTACAGCTCTGTAGACTGCATATTATAGAAGCTCCAGCTCTGTAGACTGCATACTATAGTAGCTGCAGCTCTGTAGACTGCATATTATAGAAGCACCAGCTCTATAGACTGCATACTATAGTAGCTACAGCTCTGTAGACTGCATATTATAGAAGCTCCAGCTCTGTAGACTACATACTATAGTAGCTACAGTTCTATAGACTGCATACTATAGTAGCTACAGTTCTATAGACTGCATACTATAGTAGCTCCAACTCTGCAGACTACATACTATAGTAGCTCCCAAATAACAATATAAGCATCAATTTGGAATTTTTTCAATCATCTTTTGGTGTTGTCTGGTGGTGGTGGTGGTGGTGATGTAGCCTCCTGTCATCTGGTGGTGATGGTGCCTCAGTCATCTGATGGTAATGTAGCCTCTTGTCATCTGGTGGTGGTGGTAATGTAGCCTCAGTCACCTGGTGTTGGTGGTGGTAATGTAGCCACAGTCATCTGGTGTTGTTGGTGGTAATGTAGCCTCAGTCATCTGGTGTTGTTGGTGGTAATGTAGCCACAGTCATCTGGTGTTGGTGGTGGTAATGTAGCCTCAGTCATCTGCTGTTGTTGGTGGTAATGTAGCCACAGTCATCTGGTATTGGTGGTAATGTAGCCTCAGTCAAATGGTGTTGTTGGTGGTGATGTAGCCCCCTGCCATCTGGTGGTGGTCATCTGCTGGTGGTGGTGGCTATGTAGCCTCCTGCCATCTGATGGTGGTGGTGATGTAGCCTCAGTCATCTAGTGTTGTTGGTGGTAATGTAGCCTCAGTCATCTGGCGTTGGTGGTGGTAATGTAGCCTCAGTCATCTGGTGTTGGTGGTGGTAATATAGCCTCAGCATTTGGTATTGGTGGTGGTAATGTAGCCTCATTCATCTGGTGTTGGTGGTGGTAATGTAGCCTCATTCATCTGGTGTTGGTGGTGGTAATGTAGCCTCAGTCATCTGTGTGGTGGTGGTAATGTAGCCTCAGTCATCTGGTGTAGGTGGTAATGTAGCCTCAGTCATCTGGTGTTTGCCTATCTGGTGGTAATGTAGCCTCAGTCATCTGGTGTTGTGGTGGTAATGTAGCCTCAGTCATCTGGTGGTGGTGGTGCCTCAGTCATCTGGTGATGGTGGTGGTAATGTTCAGTCATCTGATGTGGTGGTAATGTAGCCTCAGTCATCTGGTGTTGGTGGTGGTAATGTAGCCTCAGTCATCTGGTGTTGGTGGTGGTAATGTAGCCTTAGTCATCTGGTGGTGGTGGTGGTAATGTCTCAGTCATCTGGTGTTGGTAGGTAATGTAGCCTCAGTCATCTGGTGTTGATGGTGGTAATGTAGTGTCAGTCATCTGGTGTTGGTGGTAATGTAGCCAGTCATCTGGTGTTGGTGGTGGTAATGTAGCCAGTCATCCTCAGTCATCTGGTGTAGGTGGTAATGTAGCCCTAAGTCATCTGGTGTTGGTGGTGGTAATGTAGCCTCAGTCATCTGGTGGGTAATGTAGCCTGGATCATGGTAATGTAGCTCATGTAGCCTCAGTCATCATCTGGTCTGCATCTGAGGTGTTGGTGCCTCAGTAATCTGGTGTTGGTGGTGGTATGTAGCCTCAGTCATCTGGTGTAGGTGGTGGTAATGTAGCCTCAGTCATCTGGTGTTGGTGGTGGTAATGTAGCCTCAGTCATCTGGTGGTGGTGGTGGTAATGTAGCCTCAGTCATCTGGTGTTGGTGGTGGTAATGTAGCCTCAGTCATCTGGTGGTGATGAACACACTAAACGTATGAATATTTATAACACATATCTTGTACAAAGAAATGATTATGTATGTTTACTCAAAATATGATACAATGTTTACTTACATTAACAGAGAATTGAACTCGAACAAAGCACAACTATCAAAGTCAAATGATGATGTGGAACACGGAGTTACGTGACTTGTAAAACACGAGGAACGTGGGTCAGAATGACTTTTCTGCTGCATTCTCTCAGTATATATCAAATAGAGGTTACATGGTCGGGATTTTATGAACAGGTTATCGGTCTTAGATAGACATCATTCTATGACAAATATTGCAAAAGCGCCTGCATTCATTCCTTAAGTCTAATGTTTATAATTCAATCAATATGTGAGCTCTCACTGGTTCCTGATAAATCATTCAAAACAAGTTGATACTGCTTTTCAAACTTTTTAGGTTTCAGGTTACAAATGGTTTGAGAAAACGTAGGACATTCTCATAAGGAGTGATTATTTTTTTTTCAAACAATCTCTTGAGCTATATTTTCACACTATACAGTGCATTGCAAAACAAGTACAGTACTGTGTACAGCACAAAGTATTGTACAGTACTGTACATTAAAAAATGTAAGGTGATATTTATTGCCCAATCCCTTTATGTACAAACTACTGTATAGTCACAATAAGGAATAACAAATAAACTTCAGAAGACAATGAAAAATCTTTTATTATACTCTACAGTAAATATAAATAAGATTACAGTCATTACTGATACAGTAATATATTATTATTATTACTCAAGATCAGGTACAAAATAGAGTTTCATTTTACATTCTCTTACATTATATTATCTTATATAGATTGCTATTCAACTGAATATACCAGAACCTCAACACATGCAAATTCAGCTATCCGTGAAAGGAGCCCCCATGTAAAGGTATGGTGCTTATTTTAAAAACTGCTGACATCCGCCAGATGTCACATCATTGCATTCCTGCTGCTTCGCCAGCTGTGTTCTTCCGGCTTCTCCCACCAGTCTCATCCGTGTCGTCTCTGCTGTTGCCAGGCTGCAGGAATTGTTACTCCTCCTCTTGAAGAAGTCTAACTTTATAACATTGTCATAGCTCCTCAAAGGCAATTAACTGGTGGTAGTGCATCTGGTGCAAAGAGAGTGAAGAAATTGATAACTCGTACACAGAAAATTGAAGTGTTGGAGAAACTCGCTAACTGCATGGATGCATCAACTATTGGCCAGACGTTTGGGGTGAATGAGTCGACTGTTATGAATATGCCCCATCCTGGTTAGCACATCAAAAGTGAAATGGGAGTATTGAGAATGCTTTGCAACCTTACTAAGGAATCTATAACACCAAAAAGAAAGCCAGACTAATGCCAATCACAATATTTTTAATGCCGAGATCCACTCCTGTCTCTCCCCTCACCAACCAGCTTGGCATCACCTTCATCACATCCTCACAGCCAGCCTTTTCCCTTCATTCCACTGGATTCTTCCTCATCAGTCATTCATATTCTGGATGAGATCCCAATCAGAGTATTGAGGCCTGAGGGCCCTACAGCAGCTTATTATGAGGTAAGAAAAGTAAATCTTTATTTACTGTACATAAGTAACACTGCTAGTTATTTTGCTCCCATAATGTTAATACAGGGGAATTAATTCCCCACAAAATTAATGGAATTGGGTCTAATCGGAACCAACACATTATACATAAATGACACTCAAAAAGTTTAATTTGATATCTTTAACAAATATAAGCCTTAAAAACATTTGTTAAACATTTGATCACACTTTATTTTATGAAATTATTTTACTTTATAACTTATTTAATACATGTAAAGTTGTTTGGAGTCGGTGTGTTCAAGTGATGCAGGATACCTAACCATGTGGTTATTTTAAAAAGTAAATAATTTTAACATATACTCATAAATTATTATTATTAGCTTACCTTCAAAAGTATAGAGATGTTGGGCTTGATTGGATGGATGGAGGTGGATGTTGGGAGAGTAGGATTAGGGCTGAATGAGAGAGGCTCTCTTCTTACAACTCATCACTTCTAATTTCACATCCATCCCATAGCTACTATGCATCCTTTAAGACACTACACTGCCTTGTTTTGGCTTCAAATTCATGGGTACAATAAATTTCACCAATGTGACCAAAAGCACAACAATGCAAACAAAAAAAGTACAATTTCACTGTTACTGCACTTTATGTTTTCGACCGATGGATTTCATTCTGAATCTTCGTAAGTTCAGAAATTTTTATATATTGTTAAAAAAAAAAGTTGTGCTTGTAACTGCGGATCCACGGATAATGAAAAGTACTCGGATAATGAAGACCCTATTACATTTTATGACTGGGAAAATTTTTAAATTTTTCCCAGTTATATGTTTGTTAAAGGAAAACCTAATACTCAGTATGTAAGCATGTTTCATTCACAGTGTTGCATGTCAAGCGTGTATTCATGTAAAAGATGGCACAGTGGTGATACAAGCTAGGTGGGGCAGACCACAGATGACGCATTGCATTTACTGTGATCCAGTTGACTTCCCGAACATCACACCACATTCACCTGCTCTCCTTTTATTTTTTTCACATAATACAACTGTATGAACTAACTATGTATCTATGTAGTATTTTGAGGGCTTAAGAATAGGTTTTGCTCTTTATATTTTTTTAGCCTTCAGTCCTTAATTTAAGGTAAGATATTAAAGGTTGGGTATTAATGAATGTTATTCACGAAATTTTACATTCAAGAAGCATCCCAGGAACATATCCCTTTAATGTTGAGGCTCTGGTATTGTATTACTTAGTATTTAATTATCAAATGAAGACGAGCTTGATAACTTGGGACTGCTACTACTATCCGAGGAACTACTTGCTGTTTTTTTCATCCTTCTCTCATTATCTGCTCTTGCCCCATCACTGGACTGTTCCATCTCTACTCTGCTCAGATTTACTGGAGCTTCCACTCTGACACTCTCACCCGAGACTGAGGTGCTTTGTTATTGCTATCTAATGTGCCTAGAACTTGATTCTTATTGGTAGATTCAGCCTCATCTTCTTCTTCTTCCATGAAAACCTCTTCCTGGGCTGCTAGAAGACAAATCAAAAAAGATCAAATTTTGATTTCAATTTATTCTGCAGTCAGTTGTTCATGAATGGGCAAAGGATCTTCCTCCATAAACAAAGTCTTAAAAACACCTCTGGTAAGTCACGTGTGTCAGCTCATATAATTAACTTGCCAGTACGATTCCAATTACTTTTCATAAAAAAAAAAAGTTTGGAAGTGTGAACAGCACTGAGATAAAGGTGGTTTGTTGTGGTCACCATTTTGTAAGTGACAATTAATATGTTGTACTGTATATTCACTACTGTTATGTCATAACCTGACATCTCTTTGCTTATCATCTAAATATTTTCAATGATACCTGTTCAGGGTTTTGGCTGTAACTGATGAGTAAATTATTGGTAATCTTTAAAGTAGTACATAATCTGAGTAAAGTTGGCTAACTGAATACCATGGGTCCCTCCTAAATGGTTGTATGAAAAATGAGGTTTTAAAGATGTGTTTAAAATTAAGAACATGAACACCTATATAAAAATAGTAAGATACTGTACATGTGTATATCTAGACTATAGTATAAAATGATCAGTAGTGTTTCCCCTCATCCATGGGTGTACCACCAGGAAGCTTCCTTTATCAGCAACACAAGAAACTTTAAGGGGTGATTTTTTGCCAAATTTCGGATTTTTATAGTAACCTATTACCATTTATTTTCTATTTTGAGTGCTTATTTTGGTTCTAAAATCATTATAAAGTAGGTTTAGAGTCATCAATATATAAGTATATGTCGTCTGCCTGTAGTTTTGGGAATAGGATGTTGATATTCACTCAAATTAATCTTTATTTCTAGTGAGTTTCAGGCAAAATTTCTGGTGTTTGTAACCAATACGAAGTGAGTTCTGGATGCAAAGACATTAAATTGTGTCAGAGTCTTACTCAGAAACTATCGTCCATACAGAAAGTCTATAAACTGTTGTTTATTGACCGATTTCCATAGTTAAATGCTCCTTTTACTTAGTATTTTTTTTTGTGTAAAACTAAAGACTAAAGATAATTTATTGGGTTTACAATACAGTATACTGTATATGTTTTATGACTGACATGTGTTAAAAGTTTTAAGTACAATATTTCACATAAAAAGAATGAAGACCAGTAAGAAATTTCCTTTAGCCCATTACTTTCCCAACTAAAAACTGAGTAAAATGAGTTTTGAATGTGGAAATCTATCAACAAAGAAGAGAGTTTATTTCACTTTCTTTTACTCTGATGTTCAATATGGCATAAATTTAACTCTAATCTTCCTTATCTAAACTGTATAGTGCAGCAAAAACTCAATGTACAGCCATTGACCTTTCTTACCTCCTTGCATTTTTAACCCAATTGTAGTGCAATATATGTACAGCCAGTCCTCGACTTTGTAGCAGAGCTAGGACCGATTTCCACCATGTAGTAGTCGAATTGGTCCTACGTCGAAAATGTAAAAATAATACATAGAAAATCTAAAAATGGTGCCTTTTTCTTTCTCAGTACCACGAGAACTCTCACTGCGGCTTGCCAGCCATTTTTAACCCTTTAGGTGCGTAATTAAATTTCGCCGCCCGGTTCCTGAAAATCAATTATCCTGCCAAAATGAATTTCTCATATAATCACATTTTTTTTTATATGTTTTCTAGAGAACTTTTAGTATATTTTCCAAATCTGGAACAAAATTCGCACATATGTGTGCAAATTTAGAAAAATGAGATTTTATACGAAAATGCAGGAAATTGGTATAAATCAATGTCTGGTATATGGCAAATAAATTCTAATCAATTTGGTTACTAAACAGCAAATTTAGATATGTATTACATATTCAGATAATATCAAACAAGTTAGTACAAAAATAAGCTTATATTGTACCAGGAAATACTCCTATACCTCAATACATAATATGTCCGTGATGTCGCCCTCATTTGGGGAAGTTTCAAGGCGTCAAGGGATATCCCCGCTTATCGATTTAATTAATATAATATTTTTGGCGTGGTTTATTCGCATGCCATCTCAAAGGGTTAAAGGAATTACAAACGTAATTTTGTCGGCACACAGTGCGTATCACTAACGCCGACCGAAAATACGTAATTTGAAAAATATTTTATCGACAGTAGTCGATGTCCGGTGGTATGTCGGTAGGTCGTAAGTCGAGTAGTATTTGGGATATATAGTTGATAACACATACAGGGAACTCAGTTCCCAAGTGCTTTCATGAATTACAAGAAAGTGCTTGGGAACTTGTATTTTTTTCTATGTGGTTATCAGCATATACTGTACTGTTGGCACTGTATGCAATAGCAACACAATTATAAATTAAATTCCTGGGTGTCCTCTCAGTCTCCTATCATCAAATGTGTGATTAGATGCAAGGCTCAGCATGCAACCAGTATACCTATGATTTCCATTTATATATTCTAACTGAAGTACCAATGGGTAGATATCATGAATCATGGTAAAACACAAACAGGAGAAGTATTGTACATACTGTGAAGGCAGCAGGATACTGATTTGATAGTTTGGTTTTAATTGTCCTGATACGTTTGAAGACATTATCAAGATCCTTCTTCATTTCAATCAAGAGAGTTGTGTGCTTCTTGAATTCCTTCTGTGCAAGAGCAAATCGTGGCTGACAGAGAGTTACAGTTGCTCAGCATCTCATTAGTCTTTTCAAATCTCTGCAGCCTAAAATAAAAACAAATGTAGAATGAAAACATATAATACATATTTAGGTAATTTTTCGTTATCCACTCACCATCTTTTTTCACGTGAAAAATATATTTTTTATCATATTTTATCATATTTTTAATCATCTAAAACAGAAAGAACACCTAACCTAATCTAACTAAACAAAAAAGTGATTTGCCCCAAAGTTAAATGTCAGAATCATCTAAAACAGCAAGAAAGCAAAAAAAAAATTATTTTTCATGAAAAAAAGGTAATGGGTGGATAACAAAAAATTACCCATATTTATCCTAGTCTTTGGTAATAAAAGAATTTTGAATTCTAAGTATTAATAATAGTAATAATAATAACAAAAATAATAATAATAATAATAATAATAATAATAATAATACAGTACATAATAACAAAACAACAATGTGATAAATATAATGATACAGTATAGTACCTAATCATTCAGAATTTTATATATTATGTATTGTACTTAATCCCTTCACAGTTGAATACTATGCCTGTACACTACACCAGCGGTGGATTATCCAAATGGCTGGTGAGGCCAGCCCTCAGGCCTGTGATTTCTTTAGGCCCGTGTTGAACAAGAATTCAACAATTATTTTAATTGAGCTGTTGAACTCTTTGGATAATATGTCAACACATTTTGCACTTAGGCGGTATTTTAGGGATTGGAAGCCAGAGAAAAGAGGTGACCGGTACTGAATAGTACAGGAACGACAGTAATCAAAAACGTAAAAGCAGTACCGGTATCTACATCACTCGGTATGAGTTGAATTGAATTGAATTGAAACAGTTTATTTAGCCAGAAAAACACGGACACAGAGTGGAGACAGAATTCCCAGCAAGCGAAAATTTTTGAATCGTTGTTGTAACACAAATTATGGACCATCTATCGTCAGCGCTGGCAAGACGAGCTCAAGCCTACAGCAATGTGTGCAAAAATTTGGATTCCTCTCATAGTTGTAGGAAGAAAATTTGGGCACCAATATGAAGGCAGCAGCGGGTGGCCTTTTTATGTTAGTGCACCGTTCTATCTCTCAGTGTTAGAAATATGTTTTTTTCTGAATGTTTAAACTTTAAGCAATTCTAAGACACTTTTCTTCTATGATATTTTCATTGGAAATTAAGGATGCCCTAGTTGCTATATACAACGATTTGCATGTAGCTACCTACAAGATTGTACAATTTGTCAGCTACTTCAAGTCAACATCATACTCTTATGTAAAAAAAATATAAACAACGGTGGAAATATGAAAGGATTCCACAAACTTCTTCTATTGCTAACAGTCTGCTCCAATATTTCCCCCAAATGTATTGCTGCCAAAGTTAAGATGCCATGGATTCCCAGTTCTTATCATTCACCAGACACTCCCACATGTCTCAACCTATACCAACTTCACTTACATTTGTTTCTGCGCTCGTACTATAGCTTCTACATCCTGTTGATTGATCTGTCCTGCTAGTCCTTGCACAAACACTTCTGGAGCTGTATAATTTTGGAAACAATCTATGCTGCCAAGATCGCTGTCAGGTGAGGAAGCCGCCATGGTAGCTGTCAACAAACTCAGCTTTAATATAATGTACTCTCCATACTTTTTAAGTCATTTAATGTAAACTATTCTCTGTCCAAGAAAGTATTTTATTATGATTTGTATTAATTAATTTTATTAAAAAGGACACCCTATATTTGCATGACAATGATGAATATACAGCTTTAGGATAAACATTACCAGCCAACAAAATACCTTGACGTTTTCTGTTGTTAAGTCTTATATTTATTTTCTATCATAGCTAAGGGTAAACATATTTAAAAACGAAATTTATAGGTTCATTCACGTATTTCTTGCAGAATAGATGAAAACGCCAGAATAGACGTTAAAAGACAAAGGAATTTACTGTACTAGTATAGAAACTATGTTTTTGTAATATATTTTAAAACGAAATCGGTATAAGTCGGTGGAATCAGCCATTTGCAAAATTACCACGAACAATCCTACATAGGCCACCTTCCCTCGGAAATACATAAATATATTATTTTGGTTTAATACTATTATCTTAAACCAAAATAATATATTGATTCCTTTCCTGTTCTTGTGTCCCTAGAATAGTTTTTCTATACTTATTACAAATGGCTTAATTATAAAAAATTCATTTGATTGGTATGTATCACAATCATAAAATATTAAACGTGGCGTCCCTGTAATAAAGGGGTTAAACTATTGACTTTTGAGCGTCATCCTGTTCTTTGCTGTGACCTCCACTGTCCAGTATTATTACAGAAGAAAACCGGAGTAACTACAGGTAGAAAATACCTGCTGAGTTTGAATGGATCACACTTTGATAACACCCTTCTCACATATGACCTGACAACACCCTTCTCACGTATGACCTGATCCACTGAACCCGGAATACAGTATACTGTATAGAAGTGAGAGGCAAGTGTTCTATTGGTTTTTTTAATGATACACATCAAGGCTTGGGGGGTGAAAATATAATATAATAACAATAATAATAATAATAATAATAATAATAATAATAATAATAATAATAATAATACAAAAGTTAAAAAAAATATCAAGAGTGAGAAATGATATACTGTATGTATGTTGTGTTGTCAAAGTAAGAGAAACAATTGAGACCCTGCAATTGTGTGTAAATGAGGCAGAAAGTCAACAACCAGGGACTTGGCCACAATTTTCGTGGTGCCATATGGCAGCAGGATCTACCATTAGACAACACATTATGCTTCCAATATCTTCCCAGGTGGTAGTACCTCCCTGTTTGATAGCTGCCTACTACCTACTATACAGTACTTTTACTTAAACAACTTCATTCTCATCTCCCCTGGTCAGCTCACTAAGCTGCTCGAGTTGGTTTGTGTTAGTTTAGGTAGGTTAGCTCAGACTGATTTGTATACTGTACTGTAGTCTGGTTTGTTACATAAGGGTGTCCAGGGCCTGATTAAATGCAGGGCAAACGGGGGCCCAGAGCCCCTAAGATGTTAAAATTAAGGATAAAGGAGGAAGCCCAAAAGGTTTTAATTTGTATGTTATATTATTTATAATACTGTATTCTATCCATGTGTGCAGTTTCAGTATTCAGATGAATAAACAATTAGTATAAACTAAAATAAATATTTTATATTTGTTTTTTGCTTTATTTTTTTACCACATATCTCTGCCAAAAAATCTATGAAACTTGAGTGAATTAGATGGTATAAAAGTACCAAAAGGGGCCTTAAATGTACCCTGGCCAAGGGCTTTTTTGTATTAAGTTCATCCCAACCAATCGGAGGTTGACCGAAAGGCATTACAAGGTATTAGCTACATGTTTACAGTAAATGGTTATACTTGACAAAACACAGAACAGTAGTGAAAGTACACCCTGTAGGCTATATGAAGATATTTATTAGTACAGTACTGCACAGTACTGTATTTTACTGTACGTACAGTACTGATAACTTACCGAACAGTAATTGTAAAATACAGTATATGTCTGATACAGTAGCCTATAAGTACAGTAGTGTGTTTAAAAGGTGTGACTATTATTATCTTGAATATTGATACTGTACAGGAATCCTGTGAAAATAGGAGTCGTGCTTGCACACAATTGAAATCGTTACTCTGTGTCTCTAGCTGTGATCATTTCACACAAAGTACTACTGTGCAGTACACATCTGCCTTGTGCCTGGTGTATGGATCACATATCAGAACAACAAACACTTGAATAGAATGTACTGTAATCTGTATGCTGTGCCTCAAGAGTTGATTGCAGGAAATGAGTTTCATATTCATTTGGCTGAGGACAGTCCAAATCCAAAGTTTCACTAAGTAATATTCTTATCATAATGAAACCAATGGCAGATATTGTGGTTGAAATTGCTGTACTTTAAAAAAACAAAAACAAAACAGATAAATCATAGGCCAATTAACATCTTTGGGACACTAATGTGAAGTTGAAGGCCAATACTGTACAGAAGGGTCTTGTCCATCACTGGTTTATTCAATGTGGATTTGATTGTACACTCGCACCAAAAAGTATCGGTGCAGGATGAGATCGACGAGTTCCGAAACGATACGTATACACTGTGATATGTCGGGAAGGTTGGTAAGTGTATCCTCATAACCCCCCCCTCCTCACTAGGTGTTGCCATATGGCTGACAATCAGGGCTGCCAACATACGGCTGGAACAACTCACCTTTCCCAATACCTATCGTCACTGGTCTCAAATTGTTCACACTACAGTATGCACCGATACTTTTTTTGCGAGTGTACATAGTTCAAATAAATAAATGTGAATTTTTTTAAATAAATACTGATTAAAGTTGATTACACATATTATCTCAGCTGCTGCCTTTTCTAAAACAGTTTACTAGTTCCTCAGTTTGTTTCTAAT
The DNA here is from genome assembly GCF_018991925.1 of Homarus americanus. Classification (NCBI taxonomy): domain Eukaryota; kingdom Metazoa; phylum Arthropoda; class Malacostraca; order Decapoda; family Nephropidae; genus Homarus; species Homarus americanus. Next base: position 4,124,791 of record NW_024725031.1, on the reverse strand, counting down.
GCCGAGGGGTGAGAATTTTGTACTGTTCGTACAGGTATGTGCTTTTGCAGTGTGCCCTTGACCACATGATGCCACTAGGTGTAAATATTGTAATACTGTACTGTATGTTAGTAGTAGTGCAGTGAAGAGCCCACATGAGGTAATGACATTAACCGAGAAAATAGTGAGTATTGTATGGACAAGCTACGTGAGGTTCAGACACCAGCTCCCTTTGATTGTTGACCATACACACTGTTTGTGATTGTGAGAAGAAGATTCATGCTAGTGTAAGGACCTCTGTGTACACTATTGAAAAGTTGTGTAAGTTATTAAGTGTGTAAATGATCAAATAAGCAATAAAGGTTCTGTTAATGATGGCATAACCATATGGGAAAATGCATGTAAATTACTGTATATGAACATGTGATTGACACAGGTTCATATTTCATTGGTGGGTGCAACCTTATGTACAGTACAGTACAGTATTACATTTCTGTATCTACTGTATATACATATACACATTAATATTTTTTATTTTTATTTATGTACAGCATCTTTATACCTAACCCTAATTTTCTATAAGGTATCAAATTTGCCCAATCAAGTATTATTCAAGCATGCAACCCCATGTTGGATGAGACCTCACTGTATTACCACTCTTAAGTGTACAGTAATTGATACAGGAGTTAAAGTTTTATGACAAGTGTTACTGACCTGGTTATTGTGGAAATTTCTTATACATAGTATTTATCTTCAATTTATTCCACATGAACTTCATTGATCATTCAATACAGTGTATTCCCTTGACAGTTGTTTTTAATAATGTGGATAAAACTCCTTTACCTTCTTCTGTTTCAAAGCACACATCTTCCAAATGTACAAATTCGAAAGTGCTAAATGTTTATGTTGACACATAAATGTATACGTACACCTTCATTTTTTCATCTGTTTGTTTTTCTTTCATTCTTTCAAATTACTATTTATCATCTAAAACATGGTATGTTGTAATGTGATATGGAAAGTAAAACAAGAAATTTACTTTTCTAAATATATTTGTAGTTTTTATAAATATTTACAGATTTTACATTCTCAACCTGAGTAAGGATATAAAAAGAAACAGCTTATAAACTGTTCACACTGACTACAATAGTTCCCGTCATTACTGAATGAACGTCTCCTTCTCTCTGGTTGCGTCCAGAACATAAGGATGAACCAAGACTCTAATGACACTTCATTCTGACCAAATATTCAGTGCACTTCAACTATCCACTGTGGTAGAAACACTTAAGTCACATTAGAGTCTGAGTTCATCGGGTTTCAGGAACGCTACCTCTGTTTCCTTGACTGTTTGGCAGCTTTTGCTGTTTGGGCCTAATGATTGTTTGTGATTATTCTGGGGCCTAATGAATTCAGATAGTAAAGTGAAAATCAAATATATATGAATTTAACTAAGCCAAAAGGGATAAGTTGCTGACTGTAGTGTTTGATATGCTCTTAAATCATTTCATATAAAATGTAGCATATCAATTTATGATATTCAATGTTGTATTCTATGAACTTTCATTAGGTACAACATGGGTAGAAAGTCATCCTGACATTGAATGTCACAATGATAGCTGACTGATCCCTTGGCTTTAGAACAATAGGAGACAAGAGGTGAAATGAGGTAATGAGAGTGCAATTACTATTATTTGGTTGATTCTGATTGGTTTTGACTGGACCATACCTGGGATATAGGAAGAACTTCCCAGGGAACCCGTACATGCAGAACTTGACTCAACAGATAAGGCAAACTAACTAAATAAAAATGAAAAGGGTTATTTCAGTTCCCCGCTTAGCCAAACATAACATAGGATGTTAACTTTTCTAATACATCAGAAAAGCACACATGAAGCTATAACTTATGAAATCTGAATTTTTTTAGTATTTTACACATAAATATACAGTGTACTTTTGTAATAGGTAAATTTGTTTAATATGTTCTGCATATATTGCCCTGGTCACCTACAGTAAAGTTATGACTGACTCAAGAAATGCTACTCTAGGGTGCATGATGGTGGAACAAATCAAAAGATGTATGAAACACTCCATGATCTCCTTACTTCCATAGTAATATAAAAGAAAGTATGTATAACTAGTGAAAAGTAAGTTTTCCTCCTGGACTGTGTAAATTCCTAAATTAAACCCTCTAGGAACATGTATATTAGAAAACTTTACAACCAACATTCCTTACAAAGAATGCTTCACGCATCTTCTGCTTCCGCTCAACACATCTGTACCTTAAAAGAGGTAAGTGCAGGAAGGACATATGTGACATCTCACAGGAGGAACAGGAATTAAGGTTGAGACTTTGGCTCTAATTCAGGAACAGTTCTTTGAGATGAGTTAAGCTTGGGCCTGTTCTAATGACCATACATTCATTGCTTGGTAGATGTTTGTTGACTATAAAGCAAGAAAAAAGACTTCTTTGGGAGCAAATAACTGATGCACAGAAATCAGGATATTTTAAAATAAATTCAATATAAAAATGCAACTATCAAAGATACTGAAAATTAGTTTCAGTTCAATCTTTTTAAAATGTCTCTCCCTTTGATCCTGGGCCAACCTTGATCAAGTTGCACAAATGAGTTAGTTTTTGTATAACAGTATATTCAAATTTCAAAATTTTGTAATTAAAAAAAATTCAGTTGTCTTATCTTCAAGCTTATAAAAATCCATGATACCTTGAAAGGAAAAACAACAATAACGAATGAGAAGGAAAACAACAGGCAAAAAAAAAAAAGTGCCAGCTACAACAGCAAGGCATGACTTTGCTTTGCAGTAATATTTTCTTGTACTTTACCACCCATGCATATTTTAGTAGATTAGTTTATCATGTACTGTAAAGTGACTACAAGCAATACCTAAGTGTTTCATGATACATAAAAAAAACTGTACAACACTAGATAAGTGTGCATAATGTTGTAAAGTAAGCGTAGAATAAGTGTACAGCACTAGGCCCTAAAAGAAATACCATGCCTTGGGGAAGAATTCGTCATCGTTGCCCTACCCAACTTGAGGATGAACAGTATTATAGTTTCCCTCGGCTCACTGAGTAGTGGTTAGATGTACAGTACTGAATATAAGTAGGCACTGCTATGAATGAACAATCACTAAAGAAATCTAATGCAAGAAATAAAGTCAACCAACACAAGTGGTTACTCGAGAAGTCTGTATTATGTTGAAGGTGTGTCTAACAGACAGAATAATGATTACAATCAAGACACTCTTGTTTCTATACAAAATTAGTGTCTGATAATTCATATATAAACAATAAAAGTTAAGGAGTTATAGCTGGTCCTGATGACGTAAATCATGTGCTGCACCAATACAGGGGCAGATCAAGATCTTGTAATGAGACGTTCTTTTTTCTTAAATACCCGTGAAGTTGAAAGTATGAAGTGCAGGGGGTCAAGGAGTGGTGTTTAGATCACTGCTTCAGTAAACTGTGCATTATGAGGTTTGGAGATGGATATGTAGACTGGCACTTCATGCTATAAGTGTATGTATGCATGTATGTATGTATGTATGTATGGATGAATTTTTCTCAACCTTTTGAATTTTCCTGAATATTGAAATATTTCCAGATTATCATAAATCCATTTCAAAACTCACTATATTGTATACTGTTGGCTGACTTGGCTCCAATGCAATTGCTGATATGTTTTCTCACACATCAATTTGGATTATAATTTATGTAATATTACTTCATTTAACTAAAGAAATCACCTGCAAAATATGATCAGTATTTACAAACAATAAAGAATCACTTGAAATTTACAAGTGAATTGTTTTCTTATATGTTTGTGATCTGAGTACAGTAGTTGTTAAATGTAAAATACAATATCAGATGTATGGTGGAGGAAGTAATGAATGAAGTGTCTTGAAAAAATCTACTGTATATAGAAAAAGTCTAGCTACATTAGATGATATTTCAAAGATTTATACTTGCAAAACAAAGCACTCAAAACAAGGTCTTGTTATCCGCCCCTGTTAAACTCGCAGGACTATCATACCCAAAGCAGAAACTGTTAACTCATATAAAAGAGGTGGATCAACCGAGTCATGTTCTTCTGCTGAGGAAACACATCTTAAAAGCATTATCAAGCCAGTGTAAAATTCTTCATAAAATGACCCATATTCTTAATCCCAAGAAAAAAGCAAACATGCATTAAATAAGTTTTAAATAAATCATTATAAATAAAGGGGAGCTAAGCACATCTTCCCAACACAACAAACTTACAGTGCAGGTTTGCTCAGGGTAACAGTACGCTGTAGACAAACTAGATTTACTGAAATAATAAAAGAAGACTAGAGAAACTGGAAAGTGGAACAGATAAAACCTAAACTTCAGACAAAGTAAACAGTGATAATAAGGAAAGGGAGTAACAAATAAACATCCATTGTGAAGTTATGATGAAATGGAGGAATAACAAGAAACTATTCGGTGTATACTGATAATGACAAGTTGAAATATCCAGGGAAAATGATTAGTGTTAAAAAAAAGCCACAAACAGGACAGGAAAACCACTTGTTTTTCAAGCAACATGAACCAACCAAACCCATCCTAACCTAACCAAAACTACTTTATGATCAATAGATTAGATTTGTGTTGTCTGCTTAGAAAAATCTTACAGACCTGTTTGTGATATATTTCTAACACTGACCATCTTGAGGAAATATCTTGTGTGCTGTATTGTGAAACCAAAAAGTGTAAATATCTGTAAAATGCCTTGTACAGTACATAGTGAGGTTCTGAAGAGAGAACAATATGTAAATGAGAGAATAACATGTAAATACAGTACAGTATCTCGTGGAGAGTAAAGCTGGGAAGAAGTGCGAGTAACAGAACATCTTGGCTTGGACAACATATGAGAAGATATAATATATTTCAGAAAGCTTGGTAGAAATATGCACAATAAGCATAATATGTGCATGTTAACAGTTTTGACACTGATCAAGAACAACACACATGGGGAATTTCTATCATGGGCACACTAATGGAACACAGAGTCTTATTGACCACTTGTAAAACTTTGTCACCACAGTACTACAGTACCTTTTATGTTTACCAAATGGAAGAAATTTTATGCCTTACACATGGTATCAAAAAGGCTGATGTTTTTAACATAATCAAGAAACTAAAGAACAAAATAATGTGATGGTGCTTCATGTGTGGTTCAATAAATGGACCCAATAATGCCCAATCATAGTGCTCTTGGATCTCACACTCTTACCCTACTCTTGTCATCTGACCTTAATCATACGTGTCGACTCTAATGTTATATCACATCCAAATTTATCTTAAAAAGTACTCTTACAGTTCATTTACATATTTTTTGCATTTTATAATGTTCGTATTAGTAGAAAATGAATCACAGTTTTGGTGCCTATCATGCATAGGACGCGGGAGGCTACACAAGGTTTGTTATAGCTTCAGTTTCCATGGTGCTGGCAGGTAACTGCTGGATTGTCTGGCTGGCAGACATCCATCTCCTAGGAGATATTCCAGCTCATGGAAAATGCCCCACAGCAGAAGGCTTCTTGGTCCCATCTACAGGAAGCCCGCGAACAAGATCTTGATATGTACCAGCCCAAGCAGAATGTGCCAGAGTGAGTGCTTGGTCTTGGAGGCAGGCAGGCAGGCACTAAATACACTTGTGGATGAAACTTCCTTTAACTGTCGGGCTCCAGCAAAGACAATACAGTTGCAAGATGCCACTGGATGTCACACTCAATATCCAAAGGATTTGACAGGAAGGTTTCAACTACTGTCAAGCTTCAGCATTTACCACAGGCCAGACAGACCTTGAAGTGGAAGATATGCAGCATAAGGAAACATGAAGCTTAGTTGTGGTGACAGTAGTGGGTGGCAAGTGTCCGCGGGACATACAGTGGGAAAGGAGCGCTCATGTTGGACAAATATATGTCCAAAACAGCAGTAGCAATAGCAATAGCTAATGTCAATTTATATCCGATATAAATTAGCGACCCGACTAGCTTGTGCACATGGTAGGCGTGGTGGGGACAACCGTCCCTTAGGGGATGGGTGGGGGCGGCAGGCCCCACACCAACACCGGCAGGACAGCAACAACCATGCCGGTGGTGTCGATACCAAAGGGCTTCACAAACCCCTAGTCACCGACTGCAGGATGTGGCAGTGTTGGGGCTGACCCCAGGGGACCCCAGTGGGGAGTCACTGCTCCCGAAGTGGGAGGCAGGGAGGCGGCGAGGGTTACCGGGGAGATTGGCGGGTCGGTACTTCTGTCAGAACATAACTTCCCGCATGTCTGTCGGGGTGGTGGATGCAGACATAGAGGCACCCTCGCCATTGTTCTGTGTCCAGTTCTCAATCTGACGGTGGCACTCCTTTAGACAGTCCTGCAAAACAAAATTCATTGTTAGAAATACATTTCAACCAAGCACTCTACTCCTTAAAGAAAAGGTTAACAAAGAACTTATCATTAATGGCTGACAATCTAATCATAATCACCATCATCACCATTTTATGGCAATTTTCCACACTTGTATGGGTCAAGATGTGATTACTTGATGGCAACTCTCCATGGTCTGTGGTCTCTTGCAGTCTCTCTATATCCGGTTCTTGTCTCTGAGGTCATGTCTTACAACCTCTCCCCATTTCATTGTTGGCCTACCCATGGCTCTCCTCCCCTCCACATTTAGGCTTTATGACCTCTTGACCTAGTTGGTCTCCTTCATTCCTTCCACTTGCCTGAACTATCTCAGCCTACCTCTGTGCAAAACCTCGCTAATACAGTACTTTCAATACCTGGACGCACTCTTAGCTCTGAAGAGGGTTTCCTATCTTTCTGTGTCACATTACACATTCATCTCTCCAATATCATATATGTTTGATCAAGCCTAGATATGCCATACTCTTTATATGCCCATGTTTCACTGCCATATGACATCACACTTCTCACAGTAGTTGCATTCATCTTTCCTTTCACATCATAAATGGCAGCAGCTCCCTAAACTTCTTCCAGCCACTCCTGATTCTTGCAACTGAGCTACTGTAACTTCAGCACCACAACCACCACTGATTAGATCTGATCACCCAGATGGCAACACAGTCCAGGGATCTACAGTATCCCAAATGTTGAGTTTCTTCAGTCTTGTTAAGATCACAAGATTACCTGCACATACAGCACACTTAAAGTCAGCAACATCCTGCAGTCTACCATTTATACCACTGAACCTCTTCTGCACCCAAACTTCCACACTCGTTGAACATTATTTTGTTGCTCCCAATACCTTCCTAACATACAGCACATGGCTATTTTGATCTTTCTACCACATGCAATCAATCAGTACTTTTTTTGTTTGCAAAATTACCTCATACACTTTGATTTAATTCCATCCATCCATTTCTTATATTTCTCCACTGCCTCTTCAATACTATCTGATATCAGCACTGAGTCATCAACATACAACAACTCCAAAGGCTGACCAGTCCTGAAATCCTGTGATAATACCTATAGCACCATGACAAACAGAAGGGGGCAAAGACGGACCCTTACTTTCACCTCAAATTCCTCACCATTTACTCTCTCAGTGATTCTTCAGCCCTCATACAATGTCACTACCACTCGAAGACACTTCTCAACCCTTAACTTTTTCATTGCTCACTGTACTACTACATATGGTACACTGATAAATGCTTTCTCTTATTACAAATATAAACTACAGCTTTTCCCCTTCCCTAGATATTTTTCTAGTACAGTAGTTGCCTGGTAATCAATACAGCATTGCCTCAGTAGTCCCCTACCTTAATGTCTAGTCTCTCCCATATCAATTTCTCAGTCAATTTTTCCACAATTTTCATTATTTGATGTAACAGTTTCAGCCCCCTGTAGTTCCTATACAAGTACCAGGGTACTGTACATCACCTTGTCCCTTGTACAGAAAGTAGTCACAATCGCACTCTTTTGCCAGTCAACTGAAAAATGCATTAACCAATTTGGTTACCATCGTCATGCCAACAGTCTGATGCTTTCAACGTTTCTGCTATTATCCCAGAGCTACCAGCAGCTTTTCTGTTCTACATTTTGCCAATCACTTTCGATCTTTCAGCATGGTCCCTGGTCTGACTTGGCTGCTTCTCGACTGCCCCTGTACTCTTCCAACTGCTTATTCCGCAAACGATCAGAGTATTTACTCCAGCATCCTTGATTTCCTCATTATCAACAACCACATTACCGTAGTTAATTCCCAGGCAGTGCTGACCAACAACGTCCTGCTCTCTACCCACTCTTTTTCTTGCTATTCTGTACACTTCACCTCTAGCATCCACACTATTCAGCATACCCGTATCCACAAATGCATCCTGAGCACTTCATCCAGTCACACATCTTGTCAGCCACGCTTAACAGAACATCCTTTATTTTTTACCAGCAACTTGCTACACTACCCCTCTCACTATTGCTGGCCAATTCCTATGTGAAACATCCATTATTAAGAATTATTCCTTAATATGGACCTTAACCAATTTTATTTTATTTGTCACACATTTTGTAACGTCAGAGCAATCAATCTCACATAATGCTATCAGTGGCATTGGAAGTGATGAGAGAAGTAAAGTTATTTTCATCCCTCTGAATATTGAAGTACTATGCATGCCAAACGTCCTTCAAGTCAAATACCAAAGTCAAATTACCCCTAAAATTGCGAGCTATGACCCCTAATGCCCTTCCCCGCCTTCCCAATCGACATTAAAATGTTTTTCAGCCGCCTGATTTCAAGTCTGCAAAAGGAATCCCGATAATGCTGGGTGGCAGGACACAAGAGGCAGGGTGGCAGGACACAAGAGGCAGGGTGGCAGGACACAGAGGCAGGATGGCAGGACACAGAGGCAAGACAACACTACACAGAGGCTGGATGGCAGTACACAAAGGCAGGATAGCAGGACAGAGGCAGGACAAAGAGACAGGATGATAGGACACAGATGCAGGGTGGCAGGACACAGATGCAGAGTGGCAGGACACAGATGCAGAGTGGCAGGACACATGCAGGGTGGCAGGACACAGATGCAGAGTGGCAGGACACATGCAGGGTGGCAGGACACATGCAGGGTGGCAGGACATAGCCGGACGGGAGTGGTCGGAGAGTAACAGGCGACCCGTGGCACTTCCGGCGGGGAGAGGAGGCAGTCACGGTCATTACTGGCACCAGACACCCACCCCTCCCCCTCACCACCCTGGGTCATAGCACCTTCCCTCACCCTCACCACCCTACCATCCCAGGCACAAGCAGTGGACGGACGTGTAGGGGAGAGCTCCTGGAATCAGATTCTGCCCCCCCTTCAAAAGATAGAAACCCCCTACCAAAGGATTAAAATCTACTTACCCACGGCTAGAATTCGTCCCCCGCCCATTACCACCCGCCCAGATCACCATCTGACCCCTAAATACAATATGAGAGCTGACTGAATGTCCCCACCCTCACCCCTAACATACCACCACCGTCATGTGTGTCACTCGGGGTGTGACGAAACTGTTGGTCGCCACGAGGACGACCACCAGACGCGGGCAGTGACTCGGGATTGCGGCGATAAACACCCCACAAGCACTATTGCGACTCACACCACGTGGCTCGCCGGAACCTGGCAGCCATGACAAGCTGAGGAAACACCAGGTCACAATCGGGGAAGGACCTGGGAACCACACAGCTTCATATCACAAAAAACCCTTGGTCCGTGCGTGTATTATCTCCAGCACTCCATCTCTCATGAAATAGTGTAGACAATTTATGAACCTCGTGCCCACCTCAAAGCCAGTTAATGAAGAGGAAGATGTGGCTCGTCTTTAAAAGCTATACTGGCATGGGGACACCCTGGCCGTGGCGGTGTCCCAGCCCAACGATCAGTGTCCTCTTACATGTGGGCCGCCGCCCCTAGAAGAAAGGGACGCGGGTAGGACGCCAGCCCGCCAAATATCCCCTTCCTCTGATCATATTAACCTAAAAAAAATCTTTAGTAATTGAATACTATTTTCAGTTTTGAAATTTACGTATTAATACCCGTGTCTATGTGTACCTGTAAGTGTCTCTAAAAGTACCCGTGGCTTTAAGTGTACCCGTAAGTGTCTGTGTACCTATCTTTCTATCAGTACCTGTTTGTAAGTTAATGAAAAAGTAAAGTTATGTACGCCCAGTAGTGCCGTGTGTATGGAACAACTTGATCAATTATTTAGGAATCAAACAAACGTAAATATTTAAGCGTGGGAATGAAAGCAAGTTCCTCTGAAGTTATCTTACACGAAGAGGTTCGATATTGGTCAGAGTATGTGTATGTGAGGCAGGGAGGGTGGGGGCTGGTCAGGGAGCCGGGGTCTTGTGCAGGTCATCTTGGGTCACCTCAAGCTGCTAGACACACGGCTCCCACAACCAGTGATCCGTAGCACCACAAAGACTCAAGTGACACACCATCTACTGACCACATGATGAATTCTCACAAGTGGGAAAAAATATACGTTCAACAGCTGACACTGTTCCCGCTCATTTGTCGCTCAACATACCGTTCGAAGTTTAACTTTCCCTTGGGTATGTGTAAACAGACTTTCTCTCGTAAATTTTTTCTCCTAAAGTGAGATAAAAGAACGATCATTATGTTACTTAACCAAAGTAGTAAGCGACTACGCTCAGATGTACTGAGACTACCAAATATGGGGTAATGTTCTCGAACCTTGTTTGAGGGAAAATGGTGTAGCTCAGAACGCCCCTCACAACACTACGTCTGACACACCTAAGACTACAAGAAAGTTATTGTTTCTTAAAGGTTTATTGATCCCTCCCCGTAGGCCTACAGTCTGGAGGACGTCTCAGTTTTCAGGCTGCATTCTTTACACGTCAGAGGACCCGAGCACTTGGTTTATTTTATTAGTTTAAGGTTTGTAAACAACCTCAACTAGAACAAGTGGCGGCGGGACACTGACGACCACGTCACAACAGGCTCTCTTGCTCACCAGAAAAAAAAATAGTTTCTGAAGGAGACAACGTCAGTATCTGGCACTCAGTGTACTTGACGAGGCCTGACACTGTCGACCCACCATAAGTGTTCAGTGCCTCGTCTTGGTGCACCATTACCAAATTTATGATGATCAGACAAAGTTACAAGACTGTGCTGAAGCGACACCAACTGAATTGCTACGGGTGTAACAAGACCCGTAGTCTTAATAAGTGTTTCTTAAGTTGGCACAGAGTTAATGAAGAATTCAATGGCATGACTGAAAAATATGGAATGTAGTTAATCTGTGGACACCAAAGAGGAAAAAAACGAACAGGAAATGTCGCCCCCCCAAAATGGGCAATGTTTGCAGGGTACAAATTCCCGCGTTGCTTGGCCTGTGACGGGCATGAACTAACTTCCTCCACACCACAGAGCCGGAGAGTCAACAGTAACTGGAGGGGGAGAGCTGAGGTCAAATGACGACCTGTCTCCCCGTCCACCTCCTCGGCTGACCTCGTCCTCAAAAAACATCGAGACCAAGGCGACCATATATATTGCCCCGCCCCACCCCACCCTCACCACCCACTGGGAGGGGCAGAGGGCCGCGCTTCCTCTTGTTTCCGGCGGTTGAGGGAGACGATCCACAGGAGGCACAGGGCGGGGCAAAAACAACGGGGAGGAAAAGAGAAAAAGAAACAAGGACATGGGAGGCAGGGTGAGGTTGAGGGGGGAGAAGCGTAATTAGAATCCGACAGAATAAACGAAGATGGATCATTAAGCGAAAATGAGGAGAGAGCAGGGAAGAGGTGACATACAAAACATGAGGCAAGGTTTACCGTCAACCTTCAGGTTTTATCTTCTACAAGGCCCAGGGGAAGTGGTGCTGGGGTACAGGAGGAGTGACGCCAGCACCACAGTGGCCGCCATGCGCATCTCCTTAACTATTTCCTAAGCCTCTTCCCTCGCCAAAAATAGGAGATGGAAAGGAAGATAACGAGAAGAAGATGTAGAAGAGATGATGGTTGTGTATCAAGCCAGGAGGTAAATATTACCAACCAGAAGAAGCACAGGTGAGAGATGAACACCTGATGGTCACGTAAACACACACACCTGACTCAGGAAAGATAACGTGGCCAGGCACAGGAAGCCACTCATGGATACACGTAATCTATCGCCGATTAAGAAAAAAAGGTGAATACTGGTGGATGTGTAGCATTCTCTGTTTACTGGGTGTTTGTCTGACACTCGAGGTTCTCGCTGCAGACAACTCACCACTGTAGCGAGGATCAGGGAGGCGAGGCAGAAGTGGAAGGATAAAGATGAAAGTTCACTCCATAAGAAGACACTACACAAGTTGATGTCACACACCTGCACCTCTTCAACATCACCCGGTACTCACCAATACATCATCAATCCCGGTAGGTGAGCTGCACCAGTTCTTCCAGCTGTCACCAGGACTCCACCAAAATAATAACCAAGGAGGAATATAACAATCTTAGACCAGACGTACTCGATGATTACCTGGAGGGCTTATTAATGGCTGGATATATTGCTACCCAAGATGGCATTTTCTGCCGGCCGCCCGCAGTCTGTGGACCATTTTGTTGCGATTATCATAACTATATTAAGTCCGACTGTGAAACAATAATACCTGGTGACTTCAGTATTTGCTATCGACAAGAAAAAAATAGTTTGACAAATAGAAATAAATATTAAATATAAGTCCTCAGCCACCACAGTAGACCATGTAATGTGTGACAGTACAGTACAAGATGGAGGGCGGGAAGTACACGAGTGACAGCAACAACAGCAGCAGCAGGAGAGAGCCCACCTCCTCGACACCCCCTTCGTCTGGACACCCATCACATCTTATCACGAGTTTGTTTGCACACTGTATTGCTCCAGATTGCAGGGCGGACAAGCTAGCAACAGAGGTCAGGGGGCGGGCTGGGGAGTGGGAAAGTGGCAGAGAACCCATGAAGGAAGCCTACAGTCGGCTCTACACCAGCATACCACAACACCACACTACAGGGTTTGCCATCCTCTAGAAACCCTGTAGTGATGATTCCTCCCTCCAGTAACCTCCGCCGTAGATTGAGACACACTAAAGGTAGTTAATTAAAGGGTACAGGGTGATCTAGGGGCTGCAAACAGGTCCCTTCTGCCCCCCACCCCCATCGCCTCCCTCCCCGGTGCTCCGTCACGCGCGACCACCTGAGAAGATCCCATATGTTGGACTACACGAGAAGTGTTTTAGAGACCTTTGTGCGACGCCCGCCACTTGCATGTGCGCCAGTAAACACACAAACGTTCCCATATACTGTATATACACACACATTCTTGGCCAGTGGTGTACACGGGGAGGTTTACATAGAGCCTCTTACTGCTGAGCTTAGGCTTATTATTAACAAGTGCGAAGCGGCTCCTTGCTACATCCCAAATTTTGCTACAGTGTAGATGAATCCTGTGCTGCCAGGCTCTCCTCCCTAGTGCGACCCTTGTGGTGCTGTGTCAACTTTGTCATGTCCTAAACGGGCGATGTTCTCTTCTATTTTGATTTAATATTAGTTTAACCTTTGCCGCGCTATCTTCTTACGTTAATTTCGCATATCACCATTTTATTATCCTCAAGTTGCTTATAATTATCCGCGTATCACTGCATCTCACTGTCCGGGTATCAATTAGCATAAAACACCTTCATCACGCGACGAAAACATTGAAGTAAAAATAATTAATTAACCAGAAAATATTTACTTGATTATTTCAACGAGAGGGATGGAGGGAGTGTGTGGCAGGAGGCGGATACACAGATAAGGGAGGAGTGAGTTTCTTTACCCGCCCACCCACAGTACCCACCCACCCGCCCAACACCCACCTCCCGCGGCTGACTCACATCCGCACTTGACCCGAGCCTTGACCCCACGCCCACCCGCACTACCCCCCTGCCCACCCGCGCCCTCTATCCCTCCCACGCCTACCCGCGGCCCCTAGCCCTCCCACGCCTACCCGCGGCCCCTAACTCCCCCACGCCTACCCGCGCCCTTGTCCCCCTCACGCCGGTGTGTGTTTGGTGTTATAACGTGCATGTGCCTGTGTGTTTACCTCTGTAGGTCACTCACCCTCCCTGGCTGACCTCTCATGCTAAACATTACACCTCCGAGGACAGCTCTACCATCGCCACTACACATACACACATAACAGAATCACAATAAAGATAAATTACAACAACATAAATGACGGTAAAATGAGTGTCTTATTATAGATGAATAAAATAGAGAAATCTACAAATAATAATGGGGCAACAATGCCTTTTACAACAACAGTAAACGGGTAGACAGAGTGCACAGGTAGCTGGAGAAAGAGTGCACAGGTAGCTGGAGAAAGAGTGCACAGGTAGCTGGAGAAAGAGTGCACAGGTAGCTGGAGACAGAGTGCACAGGTAGCTGGAGAAAGAGTGCACAGGCAGATAGAAAAAGAACACAGACAGGGCTCACACAGTCGAGACAGGATACTCAGAGGAAGTCGACAGTAAGGTCAGCTAAAGGATGTATAGACTCACAGTGTCGATCTGCGTGATGGCGGTGAGTCTGTGGTAAAGGTCCTGCATGTACTGCTGCGCCCTGGTAGGCGCTACGGCAATGGGTGCTGCCGCCGCCATCTCGTCCTCGCTCTCGTGTCTCGGCAGGATCCCCTGGATAGCTGAGGCCACCGCTGCCGCCGCCACCATGGACGGAGGGTTGGAGGTGAACCGTACGTCTGGAAGGGCAAAGACAAGGGCACCTTAGTATGGTCGTCCAAGACTACAAGGGTACACAAGGGTTACTCCGACCTGTGAACATTTGCCAAGGTACATCATAGTCGGTGTCATGTTACCTGTATCCAAAACTGCTTCTCTTATATAAAGGGTGTGAGGCGCCAGGCATTACCTAAAGGCACCACACACAACCCACACCAGTTAGAAGCACCATTTATCACGACAGACACCATACACCAATCAGCACCACTGAAGACAACCAATAACATGCTACTTGGGATAAACAACAACAACAGACTAATGGTAAACATCCAAGGTCGAACACCTTTCTACCCCGAGGTAAGACTCCATCGTTATTGGTCCTCGGGGGACTCTGGCGCTGTCCTGCCCCGACGGAACAATGCCCAGCTCAAGAACCGCCCAGACAATACGAACGCAAAGAACAAAGGAAAATTAAAAGAATTATAAGAGACCACGATAAGAGAGTGCTAAATGACAGACCCTTTATACGAGTCATTTTCGGGAGTCTTAACGTGTTGTTGTGAGCCATAACTCCTGAAGGTCTGGGCTATTCTCCCCTCGCCTTTTCAGTCCAAGGAAAAAAAGAAGGCGTAAGGTTTTTCCCCTCTCGGCGGTAGCCCCCTGCGACCCGCCGTGAGAACTGCCCTTTCACCTGCCCTCTTCTTGCCCCTAGAGACCTGCCCCCGTACCTCCAGGGGCTTTATCTGCCCTCCACAATCTTGCCCTTCACTCATTTATACCGAAGGGGGAGTCGGGGGATCAAGAGGCTATTCCACAATCTCCCCCAGAGGTGAGTTCTTCAAGAGTCGCCAATAAGTAGCTGGAGCACAGTACGCCGGGGAGGCCAGGCAACAGCTGATGTAACAATGAGTCCTCACCGTACGAGGGGCGGGCGCTCTCCACCAACCTCTCACTCTTCTATATTCTGAGAAATTTTTATTTTTTATAATAACCGGACCTCCCCGACAAGACGCTGAAGAAGGATTGTTAAAGCCATCCACTCAGT
Source organism: Homarus americanus (assembly GCF_018991925.1). NCBI lineage: Eukaryota > Metazoa > Arthropoda > Malacostraca > Decapoda > Nephropidae > Homarus > Homarus americanus. The sequence goes on along the minus strand of NW_024725031.1, from coordinate 4,109,026 downwards.
GAAGGAGCCATTGTAACCCGGCAGCAGCGGTGCTCAACTTAACGTAAGTCGCCGTGAGCATCTTACTTGTTTATTATGTTAATGTTAATTGCTACTGAAATTTTCCCAAAATATTTACGTTTTCATTTAGCAAGCAAGCTGAGGCGAGACTTAATACTGTACTGTAAAGAAAATTGTTCTCTCAGATACTAATCCCAGACGAGGATGAGCCGAACAGTTCATTCTGACGCTAATCTGGTGAGGTCACTCGCGCACACACACACACACACTCAGAGGTCATTTACACGTATCACCGTAAAATGTGAAAAATTCATCACCTTTGCCAGGACAACGTTCACTGGTCACCTCTAACCTTGCTCGACCCAGGAACATTGTTTCGTGACATCCCAGCAACCTCCCAAGAGGGCGTTATATGACCTGGGTCACTGAAGGCTACTGCTGGAAATTCACTATGAACCTGACCCCGAGTGACCAGTGGATGCCCCGCCAGGGTCCACCTTGTAATTAAAGTCTTCCCTGGCCGCTAATGATAGTGCGGGGGCGCGGGGCAGACCTCCCCTGACGGATGGCTGCAGCCCGCGGTGCACCTCACCTCATTCTAGACCAGAAATAGATTTCTGACGTGTAATTCTCAGTTTTGTATTCTGGTGTAGATAGTGTCTAGCATCGCGATTCACAGCGAAAATTTCTGAGGCATAAATACAAAATTCAACTTCCGTCATCATGTACAGTACAAAGTTCGTCTGGACCAATAAAACCTTCCCGTTAAGTGCCGGGTAATTTACATACCGTCTTGAAACAAGGCCAACAGGCCTACTGAGAGAACGGGTGACCTCGTCGGTGCTACACATACCCTCACCTTTGACCCTTCACTATCATTCATGGACCTACATGACTCACCAACCACTAAGGTGATCCAGGTGGTGAAGAGAACAGTGGGGAGGGGGGGGGGGAGGATGAGGAAGAAGAATGGTGTAGGTGGTGATTGGCTGACCTCAGAGGCAAATAATGCAGTGCAAAGTACCCTGGGGACAGTGGCAGCACTTCTCCCGTTGTGTCCAAGTGATGCTACACAAACTGTCACTTATACACGACATTATTTTCTACACCAAAAGCTGATACTATTGTACATTAACTCAAAACTTCTACAACAAAAGATCAGTAAACCAAAAGCGACACTCCTGTACCCCGAAACGACGGTCGTGTACTACCATCACGTGGCAGACCTTGACACATCTAAAAAAAAAATATTCAAAATGACAGGAATGAATTTTTATACATTTTGTTCCCGCTCCTTCCCTCCACCCTAAGGACCAGGCTGTATCACATTACTGTAGCAAGGACGAGCTGGGCCCCCAAAACACACTGGACGAATGGTTGTTACATTCCTACCTTCAATGGCGGGTATGTCCCGAGCGGGCGATGACGGAGGTGTGTATTTGGAGCTGGGAAAGTGTGTGTGTGTGTGTGTGTGTGTGTGTGTGTGTGTGTGTCCCCAAGATGCCCAAAGCACCTCGGCACAGCCTTGGTAAGGTGTGTATATGTGTGTGGATGTTGTCTCCGCCATCCCACAGCACCTCTACTCAGGCCCCGTGTTGAGACCTGAGGAATGTGTGGGCCAATGAGCTTCGACCCTTGGAAGGTGTGTGTGTGTGTGCAAGGGACAACTCTCAGGGGTATCGCACGGGGGTACACATCAGAGGCATAGCACGGGGGGGTACACATCAGAGGCATAGCATGGGGTTAACACGTTCTATCACGCACAGCCTCGTCGATGTCTACACAGTACTGTCGCTCCAACGTTTACCGAAAGATATAATAAAGCTTCAATATCATATGACTGCACTGAAGGAATGGGATACTAACAGTGATGCATGGTGGTCTCTTGTGTGAGGGGCGCAGTGACCCGTAAACAAATCCCGACTTAATCTTTCTCGTGTTAAGCAAAGTTACGACGGTAATTATGCCTGAAACATCTGACATTGCAGAAAATCATAATGGCCAAACGTCTACAAAAAAAATGCAGTCTTTCTTGTATACCAGTTTCTCAGATAATTATTATTCCTCTTTCTCTTCTCCACTTCTTCTCTCCTCCTCCTCTTTGTACGTTTAGTATAACTTGAAGAGCATTGTCCAAGAGGGTAGGGAGGGAGAGAGGAAGGAAGTGAGGCATCGTACATTGAGGAGAAAAGGAAGGGAGGGTGTGGGGAGGGGTAGCCAGGGAGACACAGACAGGGTGAGGGGCATAGAGAAGGAAAGAGAATGGGCGTTTGGGTGAACAGAGGGGAAGGGTGTTGGTGATGGAGGCATGAAGGGCGGAAAGAAGGGAGGAAGGGTGGCAAGGAGGGAGGAAGGACGGTAAGGAGTGAGGGAGGGCAAGAGGGTGGGGGACAGGCCATATATTCCTCATGCCCACACTAGCCCGGGGGCCGCTGGTGTCCTCAGACATGGGCACATGTCCCACGAGAGTTGTACACAGGACTCACCCCAGGAGGAACCAAAAACTCCTCCTGTAGGAATCTCACATCTTGCTTAGGATACGTTGATACATTCCAGAGAAGTGTAAATATTAACAGAAAACCTGGTGATGATGATTTTAACGAGGGTCAGGCCTGGGTACGGGGGAATAATTGGTCGTGGAGGCTCTTAATATTCCTAAACTGTAGCAGGAGGATCTTCAGGGCTGAATTTAGTTCTCGATTTATCCTACAATTTAGGCCTCGAAACATTCCTTCAATCGTACCAAATTTTAAGGGTTGCAAAAAAAAACTATCTAACATTACCTAACCTTAAATAAATCACCAATTGGTGGGATTTCGTCTATTTTATTACCTACTGGTGGAGTAGTGTCCCGTGGGAAGCTGTCTGGAGAGGGATTTAGTCCGTGCACCCAGCTGAGGACCCGAGCTGTAGCAAAACCCTGTTTGGAGCTTGCCCTTGAGGTCCGGCGCTCCAATAGGCTCTGCGACATAACACGACAAGAGGGTGTTTACCAAATATTCCGCTCCTCACAAAGAGGATACTATGCCAGGCTCCTCGGTAGCTTATGAGACGGACGAAGGCAGTTGAGAGTGCCAGGGAGAGAGGTGAGGGTGCGAGAGGCTCAAGCAAAAGAGAGTGCGAGTGGTGGGAGTGAGAGTGCGAGTGATCTCAAGCCCCTCCAGCGGTGATTCTGGACGATAAGCCTCCCAACTTGAGTCCATAATAACAACAACTCTGCTTTCGTCAATGTTTACGCCGCGTTTTCTACAAGCAGTTTCTATTTCAGGCGGAACTCGTGTAAAACATCCCACGAGAACCCCAAGTTTTTCTGGCTGAGAGCTGAGGGATGGGTAGACGGGTACTATCTCTCAATAGAGGACTCTGGGGCGGGTGTTTAGAGTAGGGTAATTGCCGAGATAAACAGCGGTGTGCATGTCCCACAACCAGCCTCTTGTGTCGGGGCTCTTGGCTAATAAATATGTGTCTGGACTGCTTTAGAGCCGACTTAATGGACGCCAAGGAGGGAAACAGTTCATCTATGGACACCTGAAGTAGCTGCTATACGACAGGATTTATTTAATGACTATGTCCAACTATCTATCTATCTATCTATCCATGAAGTCGTTTAGCTTCTAACCATTGCATATCGATCCATCTGATACACTTAATAAATGAATCATGGTTTAGCTTTTAAGCTATTTTTCTAGAGAATTTTTGACGTACGTAAGTACAGTACGTGTGTGTGTCCCCCACACACTCTCCTACCACTGCGTCTCCTCCAATTCAATTATCACCTTGGGCCCAGTGAAACAACCTCGCAAAGGAAGTTTATATTTCTTCACGGCCAAAGCTTCACGACATTCGTCTTGGAACACGAGAAAACTATTTATAATCATTATCTCTCGGAAACGACACTGACATTCTGGGAAACAATGAATGGCGGCGGGCAGGGCGGAAGTGTGGTGATGAAAGAGGGCGAAGATAAGTGTAGTCTTCAACACTTCTCTATGAATGGTTGGGAAGATAAATAAAGGTTTTCTTCCAATCTTAAAGTTGAGAAATGTTGAGAAGTTCTCATAAAAAATGAATTTCATAAAATATTAACACACAAATGTGATTGTAATGAACTGTGGATATTGAGTACTGATATTTTTGTATTAATATTTTCTGTTTCTAAAAGTGGCCAGTGTTAGCGAGGGCTAATGTTTCAAGCATCATTTGAGCTTTGTCGTTGTGGGTGACTGGTGCGGGTGGTAGACGCTAGTGTGTCACAGCCTACCAGCCAATTAGTCTCCGTCTGTGTCCACGTTGTGGCTGAGTTCAGGGGGGGGGGGAAGCACTAAAGGCAGATCTGGCCGCCAAAACCGCACCTCCGACCCCCACTCACCACCAACCACTTGGCGCCACACCTTCCCGCCCAAAACTCCCGTTTGCCGCCCAAATTGAGCTGACTATCCCCTCCTCCACCTCCCACTCGTCTCCTTCCTGGGGAGGCGGGAGTGGTAGGCCTGGGCTGGAAGGGGAGGGGGTCCAAGCCGGGCGGGGCCCCCCTCTGAAATATGACCACTTTCTCGAAAATAGACAAAGATAATGGGCAGAACTGTTCCTCCGTCGGTAATAACGGGGAGGTGTCAGAGGTTAGTTATGCCCGACGTTTATTATTAAAAACTCATGAGAGTAATATTTGGAGGACATGACTCCCACGCCTTCCACCTGAACACTGCAGTGAGTAGCGAGGCGTCACTAAGTCACCTGCCAGGGTTGGAAAGATATTGAAGAAGGCTCAATATTCACCACAGGACGGCACCCATAAGTAGACGCCACACCACCATAAACAACCTCCTCCCCTGGTCGGCGGTGATGGCAGACAACGCCCTCACCCGCTCCGTGATAAGAGCCTTTATTTTGTCTAAGTTTGATTACGAAGATAACAATGGTGGAGGCTGTCACCGATCCCTGCGTCCATCTCCCGGCTCACCGCGGGACGCTTATGGCTGCTGTATTATATGGAACAAATTTGTAAAACCTTTACTTACCCAGGGATTAATATAACGTACACTTGACCAACACCCAAACTTCAAGAAACAAACGTTAGTGTTATCTACAGGGATAGGACCGAGGCGTGTGAACCCTGGCCGCCACGCCCTCATCCTCGGTCCTACAGGACTCTTACTCTCACGTCTTTCCTCGGGGAGGTTCACCCCGTGGCCACCAGGACCTCTCCCCTCACCCTCGTTATGGTCTCTTTTAGGGATACACCTCGGCTCAACCTATTCTTCCTAGTGTTCCTCACAACCCTGGGTGTCACCTGGCGTCCCTCACACCTCCTGAGAACACTCCAGCTCCGTGAATTACAGAGAAGACATTACGTGTTGGAGGCCAGAAAGGAGCGATTACTAAGGGGCGTCGCCGGAAGACTGTGGCTGCAGGTTCCTCACCCACACCTGCCTGGCCACACCTTCCGGGGCCACAACTACTCAGCCCACATTAAGTCTCACCTACCGTAGTAGCTCCTCACCTGCTGCAAGAACGTTCCTTTCAAACCACCCGCCAGCACAGTTCTTCTCTCACATACCGCCTGTCAGACCATGCCACCTATCACACCACCTGCCGCAGTAAGCCTCCCCATACCACTTGCCGTAATAGGCCTCTTTGTCACACCACCTGCCGCAGCACTCCACCTAGCCACATAACAGGTTTGACACAGCTGGTTCACCCACAACAGGTTATTGGCAGCAAGAGGTGACAAGGATCTTGCACACAGTGAGCTCCTCTCCCCTGTACTTCTACCTGGTACTTACCTTAATGAATCTTGTGCGACAACTTGGTCAAAAATACAGCTTCCAGAACTGTCAACTTAGATCTTTCCATTTGAAAAAGTCTTCCATATAAACCATTTCGTTAATATGGTATGAAATGCTTGAAGACAAAACCCTGACCATTGGAGTGCATTTCAAAAGCAGAAAACTCATTCATCTCCTTCAGGGTGAGAGGCGCGCGGTGCCCTAACGGTCGTTCACAATAAATTCTACCCCTTTCGCGCGGGACCAGGTGTAGAGGTGAAGACGAAGACCAATTTGTGGTGGAAGTGGGCGAGGTATACGTGTCCCGGGCCAGGTGTGGTGGTGGGCCGCTGTACCGCACCGCCACATGCTGCTGATGCTACACATCACAAGGTTCACCCGCTCCATAAGTGTTAATAACCAGTTTGGTAATTATTTACTATTCGCATGACAATATTATCACCATAAAGAATCGTACACTACAACCACCAATTAACACGTTGCATCTGTGAGCAGCGGTAATGAAGATAATGTAAGTGAACTTGCGTCAGCGCTGGCGAGACCACCTAGCGCTAACTCCAGCTGGGACGAGTCCGCTGACACCACAGGCAACAGGTCTTGTCTTAGCTAAACTCTCGTAGCGGTAAAGTAAAGTACGACCTCACTTCGCAACACAGCTGAAGTGACGTTAAGAGGAAAGTTGTGATGTCTCTTCTTCAGCTGTTTCCATTATCACCTCATGGACAAACAACACTCAGCACACTGCCAGGACACCTCGACCAACGGGTGTCATCGGCGGGTCCCACTGGTCACCGCAAGGACCCTAACTTCAGATTACATTAGGGTTACATTACGGTACGTTAGCCGCGCGGCCTTCACCTTGATCATTACCTGATTGCCCTACAGTCACTGGAGTTACCCAGGAGGACGGACCGAATGGCTCGTGGGTGGTCGTCCAAGAGACTAATTTGTGGATCGCATTTTTATCCCACTTTCTCGTGGAACTCTCAACGCCATAACACACACACACACCATCTGGGAGGGAAGTTCTTCTCATACTCCAACCATCAACACACGCACACATAAATATTATTAAACGTTTGTAACCACAAAAAAATCCAATTTGGGGTAAGTTCAAAGGTTTCCTCCCACGAAAAAAACAAAACAATTTTGGGAATCTCTAAAAATATTAGAGAGGAAGACAAAGAGTACCATCTGGGTTATCTTGTAGGAGAGGGAAGACACGCGAGCCATAGGCCAGCCATCTGTCTGTCCCACTCTACAGCCCGGCATCTGGCCGCCAGCTACATCCGCCACTTTCCCCTTGTTCCCGCTCATATTTTCTTCACCCCGACGTCTACATCTAAGAAAATTATGCGTTTGGGCAAGGTACAAGTATTGAAATACAGCTACAAGACTGATCCAGACCAGTAATTGTTTCCGGAGTAACGCGCCAGATGTTCCCGGTTCCATTTACCTTATGATTAAAATGCCCTGAAAGAAGCAGTCCACAGTTTCTCGCGCGCTTCTCCTCCCCCAGGCAGTGTTTCCCGCCAACCCGACACGCGCCGGGCTCAACTCGACAAAAAGGTGACGGATCATTATCCTTGGTCTCTTATAAAAGACTGTACCATATTCTCCCAGGTCTAAAATTTCACCTCCACGGACAAGATCCTGTAATGATATAAACGTTACACAAAATCGTGGGAAAATAAAAAAGAAAGAAAAAACTAAGGTAAACAAACTGGGGAACCAGGAAGGAGAAGACAGTTTTTCCTGCCTTCAAGGAGGACGGGAGCTGAGCACGTGCCATATGGCCGACAAACGTGCCATCACGGCACACGACGACGCCCGCTCACCACCAGGCGGAAGGACTCGTAATTATAGTGCTTCTTAACCACCAAATTACAACGCCATACCGTCCACGTCACTAATTAATAACAACGTATTTGCCCCAAGAGATACGCGGAGTAGCGACAGGAAAAGCGTTACCAGAATATTCACCAGCTAATAGAATGTTTCCCAACTTGCTCCAGTGCTCCTTACGGGGAGGAGAACCTTAGTTGTTTGTGGCAGCCGATGATGGCCCTCTAAAAAACCTTCCCTGGTTGTGTGTGTATGCGTGTGTGTGTTGGGGGGGGGAGAGGATGCGCGTAGCTCAATATCAAATTGGCCACAGTGTGCGGCCACAATAGCCTGTTCATGTGCCTACATTCCAAGGCATGGGTATACCCGGGCAGCCTCACGCTGCTTCACGTGCCCTTACACCACTGGTCAGATGTGGCCACAAAGGACAGCATCCACACTTCGAGCGCATTCATGGCCAGAGATGCCTACAATATTGAAGACCTACCAAATGACCCGAGTGTCAAGGGGAAGATTTATATCAGCCCACCAAGCGGTGAGTCTTGTCGATCTCTTTCTTCGTTAAAAAAAGACACTTACATCCTCTTGGTGACTGGCGTGTTGCTTCACCAGGATGATAGTTGTGGTATAGGTGTGTGAGGTTAGCGGCAGGCACTTCCGGCTGGTGAGATGAGTGTACTGTACGTCAAGCTGGAGGGCCTCAGCCTCCCGCCAGGCCCCCGTCATCACCGTAAATATTGGCGGTTCTTCGCGCCCCACCTAACCCTTCCCTGCTTCTTGCCTCCCCACCGGTACAGTAACCGCCCCACTAAACATCCTCTCCCCGACCATTATCACCGCCGCCACTTCCTTCAGTTGTAGTGTCTCTCATCTGTTATTTCCTCGCTCACTTTTATCAGCGTAATCAAGTTTTCTTGTTAATCTTATCCACAAATTCCCAGCAACTATATCAACTACAATGGCGGCAACACAGTTCCCTCGCCTTACATGGTTGGGTGCTGCTAGTGCGCCATCTGGGGAGTACAGGTGGTGGAGTGAGGAGAGAAGGTCCTCCTCCCACAGGTATTTCAACTCTCTCCTGAAGGTCCTCCTACTACAGGTCTTTCAGATCCCACAGGTCCTCCTCTCACGGGGCCTCCAAGAGCTCCCTGTCTACCACAACAGCTGGTTCGGCGGAGTCCTAACCCTTGGGTCACCGCGTTAAGGAAACAACCCATATTTCTCCCTCTTTCCTCTGGCCAGGCGCGCGGTCCACCGAGCACTCCATGCATCTTGTGTCTTAGTTCACCCTCACATAAGGGGTGACTTCGCCTGCCACCTGAAACACTGCACCAATCTGGCCTGGGGTCCCTTCCCTGTCCATCCTTACACTCCTCTCTCGTAAGGTTAAGGATATGTCATCAACATCAAGGTGGGAAAGATTTTACGAATCTACTTTAAACTTGGGGAACACAGAGTTTAAAACAGCACGTCGGGGAGGTGTGTGGCGGCCACGAGCTGTCTTAAGAGAGTCATTGGGGGGATACTTTAAGGAGACAAGGACCGGGAAATAAAAAGTGAGAAAATTTTAGATCACCTGACGTGGAAGAAAGTGAAATGTGGGCTTCCTGTTGCTGCTCCTTCACGCTTACTGTCAGAGGCTGCAACTACTGTACTCTTCCTGCCCCCTCTAAACAGGTCTTGCCCCCCACACGTCTTCCTGCCCCCCTCCTACACACACGTCTTCCTCTCCCCTCCTCCTCCTACATATGAGAGAAAGCGAGAAATAAAGAGGAAGGGAGACAAGATGTATTAGACCCTAGCGATTGTTAAAGACACGAAGCACTAAATGAGGGAGGAAGGAAAAGACAAAGGGATCATTTAGCTGTTAGTTACATCAATGACAACCGTCCTGCAACTGTCATGGGTGATTAAATTCATCACTTAGAGGTGTACTTATAGTTGACCCGAGCCAACCATCGTTAGTATATAACTCAGTTGGGACGTCACTTAGTTTCTTGTGTAAATATATGATGGAAGAAATAGTGTTGAAAGTGATTATGGAAACATTGGTAGAGATAGTGTTGATAGTGATGACAGGCGGCGGAAGAAGCAGTGATGGTAGTGATGATGGGCTATGGCGGTGCTCGATGCTGTGGAAGGAACAATAGCACCCCACTCATGGCCTCCGTCATCGTCGTCAGCGTCGCCCGCCAGAGATCTTCAGATAACTTTACTCCCCATCCTTTCATATAGTGGGTGGGTGGGGTGGGGTGTGTGGGTGGGGTGGGGTGAGTGGGTGTCCCATGTCCCCACCGCCAACCATTCATTGTCTTACGCTGGGCAATCTTATCTTGTGATTTAAACCCAACATGCTGGCTCCCCCTCCCCCCCGCCCTTCCCCTCCCGTCTGTCTTGAGGAAACCTTAGTGTGGACCATTTTTCGTACCGTACCAATCATAGCGCCCCCCCCCCTCATAGACTTTAATTCATTTCTAATCTGGATGACATTGTGTTACAGTAATCACAGCTTCTCCCTCTCTCTCTCTCTTTCTTTCTCTCCTAAGTTGGGCAACCTGTGTACTGCATCCAATCATAGCGCCCCATTATCTGGAAGACTTATTTAAGGGGTCAGTCACAGCGCCCCACACCACTAGTCGTTGATCAGCAGCGCCAAGAGTAAATTGTAATAATTATCTTTACTAATCACTACAAGATAATGATATCAATTACGATGATGACATAATTATAAAGGGTGATAATAACGACTACGGAGATTGATAATGATGATGATTAATAATTATAACGACGATGACCACAGCCTTAGCCATGCCGGTAACGATGACGATGACAATGACGCAGCCAAGGACTATCAGGGGCACCTCTCCCTCCTGGGTACACCCCCCCCCTCTTTATCTCCCCCACGGCGCCTCCCCCAGAACGTCAACAAAGGCTCGTGCTGAGGCCCAGGGAGGCTGAAGACAAAAGCCTGGACGACGCAACGAAAATTTATAGATGACAAAGGCGCAGGCGGAGTGGTTCGGCCACCCTCGCCCGCATGCGGCCCTCTGTCTCCCTGTCGCCGACGCTACATAGTATTGGCTTCCAGGATCATCTGACCACCCTTTACATGCCCGATCCATTCATGCCCGCACGCCCACATACCGAAGCCACCACGCCCACATGATGAGGCCATTACGCCTATACGCTGCGGCCACAACCTCGGAATATGGACTTTTAATTTACTTTCACCGAATTGACACACACACAGAAAATGTTTCAAGATGAGTAGCAATACGTTGAACCACGACGCGCGGGAGAGAAGAGGAGACTTCAACATGTGACCACGACATAATCCTCATCACCTGACACAACAAGGAGAGACCGAAGAGATAGCGAGAGATAACGAGATAATTGAGTAGTGGGTGGTTCAAATGGGCCCAATCTACCCAATCGAAAATAAGAAGATTCTGACCAATTCTGACCTCCCCTACCCCTGTACCCTACCATAACCCGACCCCTACTAGAACTCCTCCTCTGCCCCTACATCTCCCCTACCCACTATAATGACCACTGGAGGCCGTATCTTGGTGATGGCATGCATTCCGCCCTCCTGGGATGTAAAGGGACGCTTGTTAGGGACGTGTTGGACTTCAGGGTAGACTGACCCATCCTAACCACTCTGACCAACACCCAACACAGAATGTCTTATTTCTTAATTATTATTATTATTTTTTTACAAGGACCATCTATGGGTTTAAGAGCGTGAGGGGGATGAAAATGAGACAACCCCGGTGGACTGAGAGACGTCATGAGACCGCCAGTGTGAGAGATTCAGTGTCTCAGGTAGTGAGTAAAAAAGACTATGGATTGGTGACTAGCTAGAAAATAATAGATGAAACCACACTACGCACTGTCCCTCAAGTCCGAGGTATGGCCGTATGTAGGAGCACAGGGAGGGAGCCCATAGATTTTGTGTGGTCGTTTCTGGGCAGTCAGTGAGAGATACTGAAAGACAGAAATGGAAGGCTGTGTGGGGAGGGAGGCGGCAGCAGTCAGTGAGATACGTACAAAAAGGCAGTATTCGGAAGCTGTATAAGGGACAAAGTGAGAGAGAGAGAGTTCGCGCAGTGCTTGCGTAAGGGTCCTCAGACAGACAGGAGCTGACAGCCGAGAGATGGGACGACGCAGTGCTTGAGTAGTTGTGTACGGGCGGGCGGGCGGGCGGACAGACAGGCAGGCAGGCAGAGGGAGGGAGGGACCCACAGCTCGGCCTTGCCCCCGGATTAGCGTCTCTACCTGCCCACACCCGAGCTCGCTGCTGGTCGTAATGATGCCGCCACTAACGCCCCAATAAACCATTACGACCATGTCCTCGTTCTGGGGTTAGAAAGTGATGGCTGAGGCGTCATTCGCTCGTAACGCCATCATTGCAGAGGAGAGAGAGTGAGATAAGGGGTAAGGAAAGGAGATAAGGAGGGGAAGGTTGCAGACGTGTGGAGGAGTCGACCGCGAGTTATGTGTGGCGCAGGTTTAACATTATTATCCTGAGTGAAAGAGGGAACAAGGACTGGAGGAGCGCGGTGGAGAGAGAGAGAGAGAGAGACCGCCTCAACAATAGCCCACAAGAACATCCAAGAAACAATAGACGCACTTCATAAAATAGACCAGTGGCCTCTTGTTAAGTTCCTTGGGGAGGCGCGGCCCGTCAGGAAGAAGAGTCGAGGAACTGTCACCTGTTGAAGGAACCACGACGAGGAAGACGATGCCGCAGGAGGAAGAAAAGGAAGAAGAAATATCAACTCATCTTCACGGTTATCCGGCTTAAGGTGGGCGTGGTCGACGTTCTTTCTCATCCGGCTGAGGGGATTAGCTAGCAGCCTCCTGGGGAATTCACAGCCTACGAACGATTTATCTTGGGGCCTATGGGGAGAAGGGGGGTGGGGGAGGGTAGACGGATAGGCCAGGTAAATGGATAGACAAGCAGCCAATGACTGTCGTCCAAACCACCAGGGATTGTGAAGTACCTCCTCACCAGGGAACGAATCCACCATAGCTGCTCTATAGTGAGTATCGAAGGCTGCAGCAGATACGAGGAGAATACACGTTACAACAACAACAACAACAGCATAATAATAATAATAATAATAATAATAATAATAATAATAATAAATATAATAATAACAAAGTACTGTATGCATATTTGTGAGGACTCGGTAGGCTCATTGTACAACGAACTTTCAAATCACAATGAACAACAGATGGTGCATTAGTTACTGTGTCTAGTTCACAGTAAACACGGGTGAAGGTTACTGTTGAAAGCAATATATGATGTTCTTTTTAATACAATAATTGAGGTGACATTCCTACATAAATATCGTGTTAAGTACCTTGTGAAATACCGCGTAAGATTCCTAGTTATATACCGTGTGAAATTCGAATATGGCGTGGGTGTGGGCGCACCGTGTGACTAGGGCGGGGAGGAGCTAACACGTTCGAGTGTGCACGAAGATGTGTGGGCGGCGCTGGACAATAGTGCCTCTATCTGACTCCCCAAGCTCATGGCAGTGCCTCTCTCTCCCTCCCTCCCACGCCCGGGCACTCATCAACTGGCCCTCCCTCCCTCCCTCACAAGCAAGGGAGAGGGCAAGATCCGCCTTCAAGGCTAGAGGGAGGGAGCGAGGGAGGGGCTAGACGGGACCCTCCACTTAACCTCATCCTCTAATAAATAAACTCGAACGCCAAAAACATGTAAACAAACACAGAGACTCATTCAAGGGGTCACTTTACCACACAACAACTTAAAACAAACACTGGCAAGTACCCAACGTACTGCTCTCGTCTACCAACAATACCACGAGAGGAAGTATGTTCAGATATACTACTGGGTAAGCACTCATACCACCCCTATTATACCAACACGTACTAATAACAATGTACACCTCGATATGTTTACAAGTATACCAGGATATGCTATTAGTAGATTCACATACACTTATAGCGTGATTGAACACCCTACGTGTATACCTGAACATACAAACAGTATTCCCAGACACTATTAGCCAACCTCTTCAACAGATACAAAGTAAACGGAAGTATAAAGGGTGAGTGAGACAGTGAAAGTGAGAGAGAGTGAAGGTGAGAGAGTGAAGGTGAGAGAGTGAAGGTAAGAGAGTGAAGGTAAGAGGTAAAAGTGAACGTGGGTGATGGTGAGGCAGAGTGACACAAAAGGCGGGTAAGTGAACACAAAACAAAGATGACCTTACACACACACATACACACACACACACACATACATACATACATACACACACACACACACACACACACACACACACACACACACACACACACACACCTTCCTTTAAATTGAGTAGTCACTAAATGATGCATACCGATGGTTACTGTGTCTGTGTGTTACTGTGTCTGTGTGTTACTGTGTCTGTGTGTTACTGTGTCTGTGTGTTACTGTGTCTGTGTGTTACTGTGTCTGAGTTGCTGTGTGTGTTTATCTGGACGCCCTTCATGGCTCATGGGGGTGGTAGAGCTCTCACCCTCCCCCCCTCCCCCCTCCACTGGTGTTATGGTCACGTGATCCCGCCACACTACACCTCCGGATTGATGTTCGTGTCTATCTCAGTATTCAACCTTCATCAATGTCTAATTAAAGAAAATCTGACGGATATATAAATCTAGCGGACGTGGGATGTTGGAGGGGTGGGTGGGTAAAGGGTGAGTGGGTGGGTGGGTAAAGGGTGGGTGGGTGTCTGTTTACGAAGTGTGGGCCGCTGGTGAGGTTTTTCTCGGTTAATTACACACTCACGCAACACTTATAACACACACACAGACACATAAACGCACACACCCTCATACACACACAAGACAGATACACATGAGTGCACATGCGCGTAATTTCCAGGGAGGGGGAAGGGGTGAGTAGGAGTCACCCACCCCCACCCTCCTTCCCTCCCCGCACTATCTCCACGCTCGAGGACGATGCAGTAAACTTGTGTTCCGTGACGGTGGGCACACACACACACACACACACACACACACACGTAGTATCCCCCCCCTCCATCCCTCAACCATGGTATATAATGGCCCATCATGGTAGTAGCTCAGTGTTAATGGCCCATCATGGTAGAGTAATAGCGAGTCATGACAGTGGTGTAGCCTTAGGCCTTGACTGACTTCACCCCCCCGAGTAATTGAGGAGCCTACGCAGATTTCGTCTGCCAAGGTGACACTCATTAGTTAGCAGGTCAGGTGAGGGTTAGTTATTCCCAGGATACACACACACACACACACACACACACACACACACACACACACACACACACACACACACACCATCATCCAACAACAGCTGCAGTTTCCCCAAGATGAACACTGAGGTTGAGTTCTTGGCAGATGGTGACAGTGGTGGTTATGGCAGTGACACTAATGGCACTAACAGGTTGTAGTGGTGACAGACGTTAGCTACTGCTGTTAGTGGTGGAGGAGAGGACAGGTGGGTGGAGGTGGTGTTGATGTGTGTGTGTGTGAATCTGAGGAGAAGTGGGGCGGGAGGGTGGGGGGGAAAGAGGCAGGAACTGCACCTGGATGGAGACGCAGACAGGAGGGGGGAGGGGGGGGGGGAGACACCTGGAGCCGAGCCAGTCTTCTGTCTCTCTTCCTCTATACAATAATAATAATGATAATGAGAATAACAATAATAATACTAATAATAATGATAATAATAAGTATAATTTTACGGTTTATTAAAATTAAAACAGCCAAGAGTAAATGATTAACATATAGAAATAAACGACACGTATAATAACATAAAACAGGGAAAGGTGGGTTAAACATTAAGCATATTCAATACAGACACTAAAGAGTGGGGAGGTGTGCGTGTATCTTGGGTGCGTGTATCTTGGGTGCGTGTGTGTGTCTGTCGGGCGAGGATGTATGTGTCACGCAGCTGCCACCACCACACCACCATCCTCCAGACGGCCTCCTGCACAGCCCAGTCAGACGCAATGATGTACAGCTGATCCCATCGTGGAGGAGGATGGGATGGTGCCAGACTACACATGCCCTTAAAGTCCACCTTCCTGTCGCTAATGACGCAAAACAGGAGCCTTGGAGCCCTCGGGGGAGCATCAATAACCCGGCAGGTGTGGTCCAAGTCATTTGTAATGCAACTCATGACACGGGGAATATTGCCGCCACCGACACTGCCACCACGAGCCACCTCCTCCCGTTTTTGTGCCTCTCGAGTATTTTTCTCTACTGGAGGCCGAGGAGGAGGTGAGGCAGCTTGACCTCTACGTCCTCCCGTCTCTTGGCTTACTGTCCCCCGTCTCGCTTGACCCGGACTGCGGACAGGTGACTGTCATTCCGAACCGGAGTTATAATCTCGGGAGAAGGTCTTTGTGGTCGGGTCATAAAGTGGACAGCAACATGCTTGATCAGCCGTGGACCCGACCTTGCACTTACCCGACTTCACGCTCACATGCCCGTCTTCACGCTCACATACCCACCCGACCCCACACTCATGTCCTCAGTAAGACAAACAATAACACAGGTAATATGAACACACCGACTCCACCTGACCAGCGAGTTCCTCAGTAACAGCAGCTTGAGGAATAATACTAATAATAACAATGATGATAATAATAATAATTGAAAAGAAAATTTATTAACATGAGAAGATGAAGAAAAAAGGAGGAGGAAGGAAGGAGGGGTGAGGTAAGAGGGGGGGTTTGAGCGGGGGTGGTGTAAGGTGAGGGGAGGGGGGCAGGAGGAGGGGGTCTGGGAAGTGCCTCCTGGACACGGTGTGGCTGTGGTGGAGCAGCAGGCTGTGGGTGGCCCTCCCTCCACACTCCCACACACCTTCACTCTCCCACACCACACTTCACCCTCCCTCCTCCGACACACACAAGAACACAAACTCTACACAATGTCCCTCTTGTGGGAACTTGTGGCACTCGGAACAATAAAATAATCCCACACTTGGCATCTACAAGCTCAAGGTTATACGGCGGAATGGGGGAATGAACGGATCCAAGGTAAACCGTGCTGCCCCCTCCCGCTCGCTCACTTTACCGGGTGGTCTAGTCTAAGTGTCCACTCTCTTCGACCCTCACCTACACATCTTACCCCTACAGGAAAGGTAGTCTACGAGGCCCCTACACCCAGTGGAGGCCAAGATTGCTACAGTTACCCCGTCATGATGGTACTATGCGAATATCGGGGTCTCACGTCGACTAGCCTCCCTCCACACTCAATCCGTTTCCTCATAACATCGAAGCTTTGCACTTTGTTAGGACATTTCCGGATCAAATTCGGCAAACCGCGTGGGGATGTTGGTGGACGATACAGTCGACATCTCTGCCGATCCAACCTCAACATCAGCCTGCGAAGCCGCTTTAGATAACCGAGATATTTAAACTGTTAGAGCAGGTTTGGTCCGGGCGGTGGGACGATGGTGCCCGGTGCGTGTACGTTTTGTGCAATATCTGGGAGGCTGCTCAAGAGAGGCGATGGAGACATTTAAACACACACACACACACATACACACACGCGCGCGCGCACCTGCTTAGCCATCTTTAAACACCGTAGAATTTACTAATGGCTCCCCTGATAGCTGGGAGACTTTTAAAGATTATAAACGTTTTCTGTTTATTTCGTGGCGAGATTTATGGAAGGATTCACTAATTTATAGGGAACCTTGGATACGTTTTTGTGAGGTCTCGATGGTCCAGCCGCCCCTCCCACGGCAGCTCCTCAGGTGTTGGTCATCCACGCCCACCATCTTACAGGTGTTCATCCACGCCCACCATTGAATGTATTACTATTATTATCATGTGTTTCGATAATAGCCTCGTTGTCACACACACACACACACACACACACACACACACACACACACACACACACACTTTCTGTATGGATTAGTTCCGGTTCGGTAACGACAGATGAGGTTGTAGTATGTCTGGACCACCACAACGGAGGAGGAAGAGGTGGGGGATGTGAAGTAAGAGGAGGAGGAGGAAGTGAGAGGAGAAGGTATACGCAGCCAGGTATCAGCCAGGGCTCAACAACAACAACAGCATAATTACAATAACCATGGCGTATAAAATCGTATTAACGCAGAGAAAAGGCCAGAGGTGGAGTAACGTCCACTTGAGACCCACCAGAGCAGACAAGGAGTGGACACCGACAAACAAAGCACCTCCAGACCTGCAAACACGCCAGCAATGACCAAGCGGGGGTAAAAAAAACACACACACACACACACACACACACGGGGGAATAAACAAGCAACGTGATCCTCAGGCCCGAACAAGGTGGACATTCTTGCATGGATTAACTATACGGGTGGACGGCAACTATGCTGGCGTGTAGAGTCCTTCGCTACGCTCCGCTGCAGACCACCAGCCGCGCGCGTACACACACACACACACACACACACACAAAGTCAGTTCCTTCGTACAATGGAGGGACGATGGCCTAGATTTTGTTTTAGTAAAGGGAGGTTCTGTACACACCCACACGCCTCCTCTTACTGTTGATGATGAAGCTCAGTGTGGTGTAGGGCAGCCATGGTCTAGTTGTGAGGAGACTTGTGTATTAATTACTAGGGTCAATGTTAAGGTGGTGAGGGACAGGAACCTTGCCAAGCTTTACGGAGCTCAGGTACCGGCGTGTAATGGGGCTGAGGATTTGTGTGTTAATTATGAAGTCTAATGATAAGGGGTTTAAAAGATGGTACGATATACTTTTTTTTTCTCGTGTGTGTGTGTGTGTGTGTGTGTGTACGGGTCTAAAATCTTCTGAACTTAAAATTAAATCACTCCAGTATAAGAAAATATATCTCCCCAAAACACTTGAATTTTCTTACGTATTAAATTTGGTATGACAATGACTTCAATCCCCATAGAAATATTAAGCTACTTCACACACGTTCAACTTAAACCTCTAATATGACCTGTTAAAGCTGGTAAGGTGTGTTGAACATGGGTCTGGCTGGCAAAGGTCAAATCAGGCTGGAAGTGATAAGACGTCACCAGGGCAGCTCACGGGTTATTATAGCAGCGCCTTGGTGTACTGCTCCCACCACCTGCCTCATCCCGCACGCCCACCTGCCTACCTCCCGCGCCCCCCTCAACACTCCTCTCTCTCTCTCTCCCCCACTCTCACCCCCACCCACCCGGCCCTCAGAACCATAAACAATAATTCACAGATAATACCGTCAAGCATGAGGGAGAGAGAGAGAGAGAGACCTTCCACACGGACCAAACAGCTTCGTGTTAGTGAAGCTCAGAGTCACAATTACGACACACCGAAGACAAGCCCCACCATACACTCATTACCAGCCCAGGAAAAATAGATATATACCCCAGGAAAGGAGACCACAACATCCTTTCGTTGAGCGGAGTGTTGCAGGCGGACAAAGTGAGCCTTAGAGCGTCTGTTGATAGAGCCCGGAGTAGAGTGCGGGGCAGGCAGGGGTGTCCATCACTCCGGACTTGTGGCTCTATTGTAAACGGGGCAACGCATTCTCTGGATTTTTACTCCTGGTCCGGTCTGCCCGCGGCTACCACGTCTCACCAGCTCCCACCACAACGTACATATTTGTATATTACGCCCAGCTTGGGGTTCTCCTAGCTAGATGAACCTTCTATGACCACCGCCGCCCGCTCAGCACTGCAACCCTTCCTGACAGCGACTCTCCCTGTAGTCTGTTTCTGACGGGGTAACGCCAGCCTCGTGACGACCTAAGCTGCCATTTTTCCAGTGTTCACCAGAGTCGTGACACAATGCAAAATTGCGTAAGACATAATAAACAAACGTGAATTATATAAGAGACTAAAGAAAGTGTTAGGTTACGTATGAATCAACTAAATACACCTGGCCATGAAACAACATAACACACCTGGCCATGAAACAACATAACACACCTGGCCATGAAACAACATAACACACCTGGCCATGAAACAACATAACACACCTGGCCATGAAACAGCATAACACACCTGGCCATGAAACAACAACACACCTGGCCATGAAACAACATAACACACCTGGCCATGAAACAACATAACACACCTGGCTGCGAAACAATGATAACACACCTGGCTGCGAAACAACATAACACACCTGGCCATGAAACAACATAACACACCTGGCCATGAAACAACATAACACACCTGGCCATGAAACAACATAACACACCTGGCCATGAAACAACATATTACAGCTATCGTCAAAACCCCACGAAGCAAGACGAGCAGTGCAGAGCCGGTGTGGAGGGCAGGAATAGAGTGCCCACCACCACCACCACGACCCTCGGGAGGCCGCCCCACACACCCACCTCCCCTGGGAAGCCACAGTATACGATGTACTCGCTCGAGGGCTCACCTTACTCACTACACACGCAGACCCGCAACAAAACTACTTCTACAAAATGTTGATCATGAATGATTTCCTGCAGAAACACAAAATCAAAATAACACAGAGGATTTTAAAAGCTATTTGGTTGAGGTGTATGGGTGGTGTGGTGTATGTGAACTAGGGATTAAGGCCAACCTGTGGGTAAGTATTGCCCTAGTTGAAGGTAAACAATGTAGAGCTTTGTTTTCCCAGCTACAACCTGGTGTATAGGAACGAGTATTAAGGGCGAGTCATACACACTGGTAATAAAAGGTAATAGTTATCGTTTACGTGTAATGATTTCTTTTATTATAACACCGTAGTAATATACAGTGTGTTCTGGTTTACTATATTGTTTATTTTGTGAACTGTACACTGTTGTCTTTTATCAAATTAAACTATATATTCTCTCCAGCTGACGGGGCCAAGGATAACACATGAGTGGTGTCTGGTGACGAGTGTGGACAGGGTTGTGAGGTGTGAGGGGGATGTGAGAGAACTACCTTCACCAAATACTCGTGCCAAGGTTCACACAGTACCTCACTAAGGGGTACTCGGGGTGTATGGGTGGTCTTATCCCTCTCCCTACTTGATGCCGCCCACCCCACCACAGCCCACCCCACCACAGCCCACCTCTACACCTCACCACCACAATGATACAGAGTACAGGTGTGTGTGTGTGTGTGTGTGTGTGTTGCTAGGGTGGTGACGGAGGTGGTGAGGAGAGTCACTGTCTGGGCCCCACCTTGCTAACTTTCACTTGAAGCCACGTAATGCCGCACCTGTATACCCACCCACCCACCACCCACACCCCGGCCCACCCACACCACCCCGTCACGTCTGTCTGGGGTCTAAGGGGGCGTGGCCCTCTTTAGCTCTCCTCACCCACTACACCCACATTGCTCCAACAGCGCCCACACAACACGCCTACGTAAGGGACGACACACACACACACACACACACACACACACACACACACACACACCACCGGCGTTTACCTAATTAGATTGACCAATATTTAATACGAATAATAAGTAGACGATAAACTGTACGGGAGGCGTGACTGAGTTGTGACGCAAGTATATGTGCTCTATTATGTTGTTACAGGTTCACTGTTACGCGGAGGTTACGAACGGCAATTACAGTATGTGGGTTACAGGCGTCACGCGCCCCCTATGTTAATTATGACAAACAAACCTTGCTGTTCACATCTGGAAAACCCAAGCCAGGCCTAACGCTGCACCGCCCACTACAAGCTGTGCCACCCACACCACACAGCGCCGCCCATATCACACAGCGTCCCCACATCAAACAACGCCGCCCACATCAAAGCGCCGCCCACACAAAACAGCATTGTCCACT
>NW_024725031.1:3881984-4087535 GCF_018991925.1 Homarus americanus | reverse complement strand
TTAAACACCTGATCCTTAAGGTGTTACCCTCAGGAAATATCGACTGCGAGGATTTCGATCAAGGTTTGTTAGAGTTACGCAACACCCCGGACTTCACCGGACGCTCCCCAGCCCAGGTTCTATATGGACATCATCTCAGGTCTTGTGTTCCTGCCCACCCGAAGTCTTTTTCTCAAGAATAGCAGGCCAAGACTGAGGAATGTGACCGCCGTGCAGCAGAACGAGCCGCAGATGTCGCTGCTCGGTACGACTGTCATGCCCGCCCCCTTCCCAGGTTGAGTATTGGCCAGCAGGTCAGGATTCAAGATCCGGTATCTCACCGCTGGGACAAGGTTGGGGTTGTCATGGGTATTGGCCGGTCCAGGGACTACCAAGTGCGTCTTCCTAGTGGTAGAGTATGGTGGAGGAACCGTCGTTTCCTCCGACCTGTGGAGCTGCCTAGTGTTGACCCCTCCCCAGTTGAGTCCCCTAATGTTGATGTCTTTACAGTAAATCCATCCCCACCTTGTGTTTCTACCCCAGTACTCCGCAGGTCAAGGCGACTCAGAAACAAAAGGTCCGCTCAAGATGAAACTATGAGCATATAGGGGGGAGGGAGGTGTATAATATGGACACGAAGTAGTACCTAAAGCTGTGTATTCTTATATTACTCTATTACTTATGTATAGTAAAGTATTACAGAACATGTATTAATCCTATGTAATATTTCCATTTATTATGCACCATGTTATGTATGTGAATTATCATATTTACATTTTATGTATTCAGCTTGTGAATGCTGGCATCTGTACATGCCAGCGCGCAGTGATACAAAGAGTGAAGATCACCAGTCCTTAAGGTGTGGAAGTGCTCTGTCTTATTAGTTCCCCTGTATATCTCCCATACGAGAATAAGAACCTATTTTCAAGATAACAAGTGTTTGTGTATACCCTCAGTAGTGTAGAACATTTTGGGGGTACCAAAGACAAACATAGACATAGTACAATTCCAATATTCATACACCTGTATGTACAGTGATCCCAAGGTTAATGAGTGCCTCGGTTAACGAGATTTATACGTGTCCTAATTCATCTCCCCCCTTATTGAAAAAAGGTTGATTTGTTATAAGTGTCTTGGTGGTATACAGTGAGCCCTAACAAATAATGCACCTATCACCCCTGGTGTCTCAATTATTGTAGGCTAGCACTATTTCTTAACTATCAACCTCCTCCTCTCTCTCCCCAGTTAGTCCCTCCTCCTCTCATATTGGTTACCCTCTGGTGGTGGTGTGTGTGAGGGGGAGGGGTGACCACAGGCAAACCCCCACCTCCTTCAACCACAAGCCCCATCTCCCTCGCTCTTCTTACCCCTGTAATGGCCGTTGTTTCATAAACAGAAGAATTTTATAAATGGGTTAATTACATTTGATTTATATACTGATTCATCCCCTGTAACTTTCCATTAGCTATGAGGTGACATGTTCAGTGCACGTGATAGGGCGTGTCTACGGGAAGCCGCATCATATTATGCTGAGTTAAGGCATTTAGTAGCTGGCTCCCTGGCCACCCAAAGCGGGCAGTAGGTTGATACCCTTGACTAGAGGAAGACGTTATTTGAGAGCCGTCGTGGATGGCTCCGTCTTCCCTCGAGGGAGGACAACGTGCCTATTCCGTTCTCCCTCGATGGGTCACTACTCATAGACTCTCCCTCAACGCCTCACATAGGAAGGACTTCTTTAAGCAGGTCTATTTACATAAGAAAATAAGGAGTCTGCAATAGGCCGGTTGGCCTGTGCATGGCAGCTCCTGTCGAGAGTTACTACCACTTTCTATCATCCATGAATCTATCTAGCCTCCTTTTGAAACTTTCCAGAGTTCCCGCACTTACTACAAAGTTGCTAAGCTTGTTCCACTCGTCCACCACCCTATTTGTGAAACAGTTTCTTCCTATCTCCCTCCTAAACCTAAACTTATCCAACTTGAATCCGTTGCTCCGAGTCCTATCCTGCTCAGATATTATAAGAACTTTATCTATCTCCCCTTTATTGATTCCTTTCACCCACTTAAATACTTCTATCATATCTCCCCGCACTCTTCGTCTTTCTAGGGAATGCAAGTTAAGTTTCTTTAACCTATCCTGATATGGAAGGTTTCTAAGTCCCGGAATCATTTTTGTCATTCTTCGCTGCACCGACTCTAGTGAATTTATATCCATTCTATAATAGGGGCACCAGAACTGAACCACATAATCGAGGTGCGGCCTGACTAGCGCAAGATATAGTTGCAATAAGACCTCTGCACTCTTGTTACTTACACTTCTCTTACCACTCATAGTTACAGTGATAAGTTAAGGTTGATTTACACTTTGGAATTGTCTTAGTTGTTCCTGAATAAATGGATAACAGACAACTTGGGTTTTGCTATTAATACCCAATAAAATATAAACATTCCAGCCTAGTTAACTTCGACAGAACCTACAGTTACAGGGCTATGACATAAGGTGGCAGCAGTGGTTACGAATACTGAATTCCGGTTTGAATACACATTCTACATAACAAGTCATCAGTGTTTTCTGAAACAAAGAAAAAGTGACCTGTTACCTAAAAGTTCCAAGTGTAGTGATATATCCCGTAGTGAGACGATTATAGTTGAGTGATTCATTCTGTTGCCCAAAGAAGGTGCAGAATTATTCCCAATAACCGATTCTGAGTTATTGATGACTTTCTATCTTATGGAAAGTTGGGAACACCCCTGTCTGGCAACAAGGAGTGGCAGTGAAGAACCCCTCTAGTCAACACTGGGCATACAGTGTTGCCACATACCTACAAGTTTCAAGGTTTGGCAACACAGGATCTTTCACCATTGTTTAAGAAGACTGTTTTGGGCTGTCGTGATTGAAGATTGTACAACTATCTGAGTGCTCTCAGTGAGTCCTTTTATATACAGGGCTTCAGAAGGTTTGGGCACTCAGAAGAAGATACATCTCATCAGTGAGCTGGTGACCGAAGACGTCAAGACCCAGCACTCAACACTTTTGGTGAAGTGAACTCGCTCATCGCCATCTTGGAGCTCAAGGTTGCTAAGCAACGAGGAGGAGAATGCAGTACCCACACACACCCACCTTGACCTTGGGCGGACCAGCTGTGAGGAGACTAGCTGGACGGATCACGTTTTCTATGAAGACATCCGACTAAGTCGATTGGTATTTAGTGTTCATTAAATATATACACACATTTACATATTCGACGACATATCTTCACACCGATAGGACATCGTGTAAGTTATATAAATTTTTATAAGTGCCTTACTTGTTTTAATATATACTGACGTAATATAATTTCCAGTATTTATTTCTTACTTGTTCAGTTATTGATACTTTAATTATTTTAACTACAATTTTTATCAATTTCCTGTGAATGGATGGACAAGGTTATTTCTTTGGTTTGTATCTAAATAATTTTTCAAACCTTAGACATAGAAAATTTGGACATTTTCTTTTGATCCCAGGGAGGATAATAATGTTCATAATTTTCAAACTGCATATTTTAATGATGTCATAGACACATCTTCTCAAACTAAAAATATGATAGTTCTACAGTAAAGTATCACAGACTGTAAATTTTCAGCCATGCCGTGTAGAACCCTTCACAACTCGGTACCATTGCTCTCCACAAAAATTAATGTTTAGTTGAAAGAGTCTAAAGCACCACACACTCATTCATCTAGCGTAATTACAGCAGCAAAAGTTGTACATTGCTAAGAAGGTGCGTTCTTAAACACGAAGTAGGCGAAGATTATTTCTGCCATGTTATTCCGTGATTTGCTTACCCAAGTTAACGATTTCCACTATTGTGTTGATATTGGCAGTAGTGTTTGTGTTTTAAATCAGAATCATCCAATTTTGCCATTGTACATGAGATACTAGCCTGTAAGACACTTAAGTCTAGGACCCAAGTAGGTGAAGAACCTATGGTTCCAGAGTCTGTAGCTTTGTGTTTACACATATGTTTGTAACATGGTTAGGCTTATGTATAGGATGTTTATCTGCGAGTTTAGTGTAGTCCTTGCGGAGCTCGGAGGGTAGGTGACCGAGCGATGTAATGGCCCTTGTTTCATAAACAGAAGAATTATATAAATGGGTTAATTACATTTGATATATATACTGATTCACCCCCTGTAACTTTCCACTAGCTATGAGGTGACATGTTCAGTGCACGTGATAGGGTGTGCCTACGGGAAGCTGCGTCATATTATGCTGAGTTAAGGCATTTAGTAGCCGGCTCCCTGGCCACCCAAAGCAGGCAGTAGGTTGATACCCTTGACTAGAGGAAGATGTTATTTGAGAGCCGTCCTGGATGGCTCCGTTCTCCCTCGATGGGTCACTACTCATAGAAGTCACATTCATAATCTCACATCGAAAGGACGTGATTGAACAGTCTATTTACATAGCCGCCGTCCTCTCCCTTCACACTCATAAATAGTGGAAGTTACGGTTGATTTACACTCAGGGATTTTATAATCGATAGTTTTTCAATAAAAGAAGAAACAGACAATTGGATTTCGCTACTCTTACCCAATATAAAAAATGTTTAGTCCCATATACCTTATGACTAGAATACCCCTCCTTCCTCCCGACTCGCATCCCTCTTCTCACAAGTATATACAAAAAAAGAGTAAAAGTAGAAGTACATAAAAGGAAATAAGTAAAGAATTAAGAATTAAGAAAAAATAAATAAAGAAATGAGGTAAAACGTTTATTACACCCATGCTGGGGTAGAAAACTTGACCTACGTGACCCTGAATCAACCTGGCAGGCAACTAGCCTACAGGGGCTGCCGGTGGTAGAGCAGTAACGCTCTTGCCTCGCAAGCGAGATGTCACTGGTTTGATTCCCGGGCCAGTGGAAAGTTGTTCGGACACACTTCCTAGCCCCCCTTGGTCCCTGTTCACCTAGCAGTAAAGTAGGTACCTGTTGTAAATCGAAAAGTTGCGAATTCGTATTCAGGGAAAGTTGTTGGAGCTTCCAATACCTTGCTGACAAAAACCTATGACTCTTCAGGTTTCTACGCCCTTGACCAAAAAAATATGACCCTTCAGGCTTCTATGCCCTTAACTCATGAGACATAAAGGCAAGCATGAACTTAGCATGCTTCCCGGTTGGGCGCTGTAGGCGCTTCACCTTGCACAGGATGTAGAGGGGGAGGGGGGGTGCAAAAAAATAAAAAAATAAAAAAATAAAAAAATCTAGCCTACAAGGGGCTCCTTGTGATGGGGACAGTGTTATATTTGACATACATCAAATATAGATATCACCTCTTATCATAACCATTTATATCCACTCCCTTATTATACAAATATTCCACATTAAGTTTTCTCCTTCTGGTAGTCCTCGCATACAGTACACAATGCTGACATCAAATTACTAACCTGAGCAAACCCATCATCTGGCCACTGTTGCAACACTGCCTCAAAGACTTCCTTGGCAGCTGATCCCTGATTCATGAGAAGAAATGTGACGCCCATCTTGTTCCTCAGCTTCACATCATCTGGAAACCGCTGAAGAAGACGCTGCTGTACCCTCACTGCTTTGCCAAAAAAGCCTGTGATATGTGTGGGAGTACATAAAGTAAATCTAATTACCAGTAGTACATTACATATGATGATTCACCCTATTTTTGTTCTTATGGAACATTTAACTCCACGTAATTCAATGTGCACATAGAAGCACACAAATAAAAAATATTAAATTTATATACAATTTTAAATGTTATAATGATAAAACTAGATGTAAGATGAACTGGTTCTGTACAGTAATTTGATGAAAGGCCATATTAAATCTTTTTATTACAATCAACAATTGAATATTATTTATCAATTCATGAATTAAATTAATCTAACCTCAACACACTGAAAGAATATTGATCCATATTGAAATTTAACATGATGAACAAACCTCTGAATATCATGCGATCAATGCAATTCTCGGCAGCCATACGCACAAGTGGCAGAGGCACCAAGTTGGAATCTTCATCGGCAAGGTCAAGCACTCCTCGGTAGGTTACTATGGCTTGCTCCAACCTCGAATTAGATCGTTCCAATTCTCCTAGCCGGTCCAAAGACCTGGCACGGCCATACATGGCTCTAGCCGATTTAGGGTTGTGATGAAGGATAGCCCCAAAGCTATTGAGGGCTTCCCCTGGGTTCTATGCAGGCAGAGCAAACAGGCAGGATAGTCAGGCTAGGTGTGGAGGTAGGTCGTGGTAAAGGTTGAAGGTGAAGGAAAAGAGTGATGAAAGGAACAAAAGAAAAAAACTACACCAAGGAGATTACAGTAAAGGGATGAGGTTAATTTTAGACAGAAGATATTAAAAATGAATCAATAAGATTGGTGTTGATGCAGTAGAGGAAAAGAAATGAACTTATAACTAAGTTAATTATTAAAGATTTAGGGATGGCATTAAGGAGACTGGAAAAAGCGGCAGACAAAGAAACTGAGGTTCAAAACGTCACGAAGAACACGGAAAGAGCAAATAAAAAAAAATGATTTCACATATTAAAAGCAAACTACTAATCCCAACTTAAAAAAAAGCAAAAAAAAAACATAAAATAACAAAATTTAAAAAAAATAAAAATAAGTTTATCTGGTCAATGACAAAGTAAGACACTGAACCTATAGTTTCTAGTTGCATTACAACAGCTCTATTAGTAATTAAGACTACTATGCCTTGGCTGTTGCACTAAACATTCACAGTCAGAAGGTATGAAATAATCTGGTAATACACTAAGGCCTAATGTAAAAGAAAATTTGAAACAAAATATTTTTCTTGTATATCATTATCCATCACTGTTGTAGTTACACAGAAAAATTACGTAGATTTCCAAAGACTAACCACGAATTCGTGGCATATCTACAGTTATCCCTTAAACAAAAAACACATTATCTCACAAATTGAAAAAGTAAAATTGTTGAAAGGCACAATTCTAAGACTTCCTCAACCATGCATTATTCAAGTTTTGATATCAATGACATGAACACGGATATGTACACCCATACTTTGTCATTCTTTCTTTTAATGAAAAAAGAAAATTGCTCCAGCCACTGAAATTAATATACAACCCACAAATAACAGAGAATATGTCAGAGAATGAGTGTTTTTAACATTTCAACTACAGAAAATAAATGTTCTCCCACAACATGAAAAAGGACGGAACCAAAAAATTTACATGCAAGAGAGGGACAAAACCAAAAGAGATCAGAGAAACTTACAATAGAATCGCGTGTCACATACGTCTCATTTGAGCTCTGTTACAGCACCACTACAGCTATGTATCCCTGCACTACTTACTAAAATCTATGGCTAAAAATTAGCACTTTCTCCACCTTCTGGAAAATTTCCCCAGTGGCAGTAATTACTGAGATAGTTTTGTGAAATACTTTTGGACAAAACGTTTCATATTGGTTTAAAAATTCTACTGATTCTTTCTCGGGAGAAATGAAAGATAAATTTTAACAATTTAATAAAGTCAATAAATTTGAATGATTTATGATATAAGTCTGATGCCACACTGTCACTGTACCGTCATCAGCACACACAATACTTCAATGTGTTGTGGCAGCGATTTAACACTTAGTCAAATATTTTGCACTGAACAAGTATTACTTAGTTTATCTGAAGTGCATCCTTCAGAACCACTTACAATAAACAACTAAGATTACTTTCACTTGTATATAAAGGATTTTTAAGCATACTTCTTTGAAAATATTTAATTCATAGAGAGGCACAATTTTTATTTAAAAACACGAGCTTTAATAAGTGTTAACCCAACTTTGCAGAAGGGTTCCGAGTGTAGGTATGGATTGACTGCACTAATTTCTAGATAGCGACTAAAGAATTTGCTGTCTAAATTTTTAATTAATAAACAAAGGGGCTTAATTCCCCAAAAAATTGCCACAAACGTGCATAGGTGTCCCCCTTACATGAACCAGAGAAGAGATTAGGATATCAACACAAAGGAGATTTATAAAAGGACAGAAGAGGGATAGTAGAGGGAGGAGGTTGAGTTTAGGGACCCTAGAAAGATAAAAAGTACCATTTTAGAAATATTTGAGCAATGATGTACTGTAGATACAATTACAAAAATTACTATAGCAGGGTATCTTTGTTCTCCCTTCAAAATACTATGACTAAGGAATAAAAGAAATTCAATGGAGTACTGTACTCTGAACAACCTCAGACTGTTTCCTTCATGCAGGAGGCTTTGTACAATGTTCTAGTCTTATTAGTAAAGAAATACACATACACACTATTACTCTAGCAATGATAACCCTTTGACTGTGGCGAGTACATAACCCAGCTCTTGTGTGGCAGATTATCACAATTGCTGGTTAATAAGCACTTATATCCTAACCACAAATAAAGAGTACACACGCAAAAAACATCAAAATGGGGAGTCTGGAGAAGTTGAGAACGCAATCTCCGTTTTACAATACTACAGTACTGTGGAAAGCTGTGTTTATTTATTTTGATATCACTTATACTGGTCTTTTCCATGAACACTAACCCAGGTAAAAGTGAGGGCAACCTGTACAATATTGTTTTTGTTTTTAAATTGGCCATTGAGCTTTTCTTGCTTCTATTTAACCAATAAAATAGTTTATATCAGTACAGTAATGGTGTTAGCACATATCAATCTATAATGATATTTATTTTGTACAACCAAATATGCCAGTAGTACTTCATACAGTACCTCCCACTCTATATTGTGGGCTGGTAAACCAAGAGAAGGGATAAATGACTGATCTAATTTATTGCAACACATGGTGGCTGCCACTAGACAACATTAACACTAATATTTACATTCTAATACCTTGTTTAAACATTTTGAAAGTAGGAATCCTTCTATGTACCAACCACAGTGCATGGTTAGGATATGAGACCATATATTATGTAACAACCATACTCCAAGGGTTAATAAAGATGATAATGACAAAATGAATGATGCAATTAATATTGTATACTGCATGTGGAACAAGTTGTTATGGATTCATGGCAAGAAAAATGGAGGACTACATCATTAAATCTCATTTTATAGTCGATGGGAGGAAGAAAGTGACCCATGAGATACCTTTGCTAGTAGATCCCCAGTCAGTGCCTGCCATGGTCAAGGGGTTTAAATGGTCAATTAACTGATTATACCGTGTGATGGATTAGCTTATGCCTCGGTAAACTATGATTTCAATAATACTGAGAATTCATAAAAAAAAAGAAAAAAGTCTGAAATTTTTTTTTGAAGACCACATTGCATGATCAGATTCAGTCGTCATAATTTGGTTATAAAGTGAAAAGTTCTCTTCTGAAGGTATGAATAAAGATCACTGAGCTCCCTATTAGTTTTTTGTATTCTAAAGATAAAACCTAATAGTTTAAACCTGAAAAAAATTATACTGTTAATCAATCTGGAGACTGACTAAAGGAAATAACACTGAGAAGGTTGAACTGTACATCACATTTCCTTGCAAGTGATTTAGGATCTTGGAATTTCAGCCTGATGAAGCTAAATCCTTCTTAGTCTTTGAAGTAACCACCAAACTAAAAAAATTAAAGCATTTCTGTTACTAATCCACTGACTATGACAGGCACAGGCAGGGATTGTTCTAATGCAAGTCTCTCACAGATCATTCACTCATAACCTGTAGGCTATACAGTATCCTTTTATTGAATACACAAACTATTCCTTACTAACTCTGATTCTCTATATCTGATAAATCACAAGTGAGTTCACATTCTGGAGCCACCCCTGATCATTCTTGTCCACTAAATTCACTGCCCTTCAAATGCATATGTCTCCAGCCTCTAAATACAGTACATCTTTCACAGGTAATTACACACTCCACAATACACTAATGTACTTTATCAACTCACTCACTACCCTATTCACATATAAAAACATTCATCTTCAATGGTTATACTGTACTCAGCTACCCATCCTCTCCAGCCAAAAAACATTTTTCTTTACCTTATACAACACTTCACTGTGAATCTCACTTCTGAGAGAGTAGTGAAGACAGTGGAATCTACAGACTGTCTTATTCCTACATGACTTCTTTTCCCCTCTAAACCCATTTTATCCAGCCCTATTCTCTCTTTAATGTTTTTCATTATCAAACAATAACAGTTACCTTACAGTACCTTTTGACAACTCAATACAAGTGATGGCATTCATTTCTTTCTTTAATATTCTTTTTATACTCCAGAATCTGCCTGCCATCAAGTCTTCTTTATATGTTTTGTTTTTTTTACTCAAACATCACTATTATGGGGCTATGACAAAATCTAAACCATTGTAACTAAATTTCTGATCTCTGGTAGCTAAACTTGTCAACTTAACATATTTATACTGTACTCTGCCCATACTACAAAACTATTTCATCGTTGATGTCTTCTCCCATAAACAAGAATTGTAATCAGTTATTCCCGTCAATCCTTTGGTATATCCCATTTATCATCATGATGAATAGCCAACACAGCCTATTTAAAACAATTTCTCAGCTATACATTATATTTCCAAGGGCAATATATTATTCTTGTTAAGTATATCAGAGGAGGCAAGCAATGCAGTATTATTATACACACTGTACTGGTATTACAAGGCATTAAAAATCTATGTACATTACTATGTACAAATGATATGTACTGTAGTATCTTTTTCACATAATTTTAATGGAGGTAATTTTTATCCATCCACAGATGAAGTGACAAGACAAAGTGCAAGTGCATCAGCAGGGGAGGGAACTAAACCTCTTAGAATGCATTATGAGCCACAACCAAGGCTGATCACCTCATTGTATCATGGGAAATATTATATCAGGTAAAGACTGATCATACATACACAGAGACAAACTAATTCATGCAGCATCTTTACCAATGATTTGCATCAAAGAAAGTGCACTCAACACTAAAAGGTGAGGAAATTGTATTTGAGTAAGATTTTGCAAACGAGCATCACCTCAAGAGGAGTTTCTGGAGAGAATGAAACATTAGATAGTGTTTCCACATCATAAGTTGAAGGAAGAGAATACAGTATGCAAGAATCAAAACTAACTTTTACAGCTGCCTGCCCATATGGGATTTTTCTTGCCAAAACATATATCACTTTTTGCCTGATCACTTAACTATAATTTTCTTATAAGATTTTTTTTTGGATTTCTTCAGTTTCTTTCAGCAACATTTGCTTCTATTAATTTCTGAAATCACAGGTATAGTATTTCTGATTCAGATTTTCTCTTTTTAGTACAATTCAGGAATTAAATTTGCTTGGTCCATGAGGCACAAAGTAAATAATGTATTTTTGCCCACTCCTCTTAACTACCCAGGGCAGGGGAACAGTGGTTAGCTTTGAGAACTGACATGGAATAAAAAGAACAAGTTTATAGGAATGTGAGATGTGCCGTTACTTCAGTGTTTGGAGGCAAATCTTCCAAGGTCTTAGTTATATTTACTTCAGTCAAATGCTTGAACATAATTACAGGTACCTTTTGATGAAATATAGAATTGTAAGTATGGTATTCGAAGTAAAACTTTGGGCACTGTGGTCTTCTATTCTGTAGATTTACCTACATTCTAAGATCCTTTACATACTGCTTATTCCCTCTTACAAGTGCCTCATTTGTTGAGATCTAACCTCACATCACTATATACTGTATTATACCGTTATAGTATTCATCAAACCTTATCAATCATGCTCTTCACAATTTTAGCCTTATGTTGGACCTAGTTATACAGCACTGTGCAACAAGTATGGGTTTTACAATGTCAATATCATAGGCTCTTAACAACTCCATGAAGAAGTGTAGTAAATAAAAGTAGGTCCCTAAGTATATCTCAACCTTAACAGACTATAGAGCACCTGCTCTTTATTGCCTCATACCAAGTATCAAAATTCTAACAATGTTCTCCCGATCTCTATCTTTGTGCACCATGGTCCATATCCGACTAGAACCAAACCAGTTACATTAACTTTCATTTATACCCATATACTGTATACAGTATATCAAATGAGTTCAACATCCTTTGTATGACCAATTGTCAGAACATCTATTCACAATTATAAAAAAATTTTCTAACATATAGTATACCTGTATCTCCTGATGTTCATTATCTGATGTTACTAAAGAAACACTATCTCCCTCCGAGATCTATTACTATTGATACATTACAAAATTTTAACTTCCTTCAAATAAGCTATACTCTACCTATATATTATAAAGAATTATCAACTCACCTGAGTTATTAATTTTTCGGCAGCATCAAGCTCCTCACGAAGATTACTGTCAATTTCACTTGTAATGTCCGCCTTCTCATACACAGGTGGTTGCGTATCTTCTAAAACTTCCTTCAATGGTTCACTAGATTCCTGTAGAGGTTCAATGTGAATGGGATCAGGAATTACTTCATCTACAGGAATTAGCTCCTCCCCTTCTGCTGGAGCAGGGGGGAAGACAGCTTCAACTTCTTCAGCAGGGGGGAAAACATAAGTGCGCTCTTCCTCGGGTGCATCATCAGGAATAATCTGCGCTTCAATATCTGAGAGCACATCCTCTGGAACACCCCCAGATTCTGCAGGAGCTACTGGAGAGTCAAGGTCTTGTACAACTTCTTCTTCCTCCAACTGTTCTACTACAGTATTAGCTTCTACAGAATCATGATCAGGACTACCTTCTAACTGAGGCTCACTAGTAGATTGTGGCTCTGACTCAGCAACTAGTGCCTCAGGCTCAGACTTACCAATAGCATCTGGTTCAGGCTCTGGCTCACCAACAACTTGTGGCTCAGGCTCTAGCTCTTCAGTAGCTAAAGACTCAGCCACAGGTGTGTCAGCAGCCAGTGTCTGAGAACCCTCCTTTAAATCACTATCAGCTATCACAACCTCAGGCTCCTGCTCAGCTTCTGGTGCAGGTATCTCTTCATCTTTTGATTGAGGAGGTCCAGGGTAGGAGATGTGCTGGATAAAAATGCAAATTCTGTTAATTATAGGAACCACTACTAGAGCAAAGGTTTATAGCTCTTTGACAGAAACACAAACTGCAGGCATTATATGACATATAGTAAAACTAAATTGCTAAGCTAGGAGTTGTTATTGTGGTTTAAATTGCAATTAAAACCATGCAAAATTAAATAACAAAATTCTTAAATTTTCAAAAATTAAGATAATTTACAGTTACAAGTACTGTATGTAAAATCAAAACCAAAAATCATGAAAAGTAGAAAAAAATGGCACAGAATCTCTTTGTAAAAACTAAAAACATTGCCAAAATAACATATCATATTTTTGTCAGTGTAAAACACGTATTAGCAAATCATTCACAGAACTACCCATGCACAGCTAAAGATTTATGTGCTCCCAAGAAAGTGCCAATAGCATAAACAAAATACAGTATAGACATGCTGACAACATAAGTAGCAGAAAATCAACTCAAGAGGCAATAACAGCTTCATATGGATGTAAAAACTTCATGTATTGTAATAAACTGAAGAACAAATTAGTATTTTGTGTACAGTATACTGTACCATTTCCCATATTCCAGCACAGGGCATCACCTGCACTACAGTATATTTTCTGAATATTCTGGTCATGACCTTGTCTACACCTTCAAGTGCATCAATACAAGAATAACATTTGTAATAATTTTTCAGGAATTATGCGTGATAATGAAGTAGATGTGTGAGCTAGGTGCAGTAATGGTTATTCAAGCACCACTTTCTTAATCAGCCTCATTCTACTTGACTGTGTTTAAGTCAGGTAGTGGACAAAATGTAACCTGTGATAAAACTGGGACCAATTCAATTCAATCTGACTCTTTCTGTTTTTGTCATCCACAATTATCAATAGCTTGGCAATCAAATCCAACATAACTTTCACAAATGCTCAACTTGCGACTTGTTCACTAGCGTAGCTAGAGGGCAGTCCGGGGCGGCACTTTTGGGTCTGCTCATCACCCATATCTGCAGCTACTGGAGACGTTAATCCATCCCTTTGTATTGGCGTTTTTGCTTTTTGTTTTACTGTTACTTATAAAGTTTAAGTATGTTTGGTGTGTATTTAAAGCATACTATATTTGAGTATGTGAAAGTACAGTAATATTATAAAGGTACACAAACTATTTAATATATATATATATATATATATATATATATATATATATATATATATATATATATATATATATATATATATATATATATATATATATATATATATATATATATATATATATATATATATATATATATATATATATATATATATATATATATATAGTGAGTCACTGTGCAATATGTATTTTTGTGGGGGGCACGGGAGGCAAACTCAAGGGCCGCCCCGGGCGGCACTCTAGCTACGCCACTGGACTTGTTTCATAGATGTATTTAGGACAGTGTGTTGTACAGGTACTTTTCAAAAAAATTTTGGTTCAATTTTGGGTCCGATGTACAGTATATGTTATTTGTACCTTACTCAAAGATAAGACTACACAATAAATTCCAGAATTTTTGGAGTAGGTTCGTACCTATTGTACTTAGCTCCAAGTTTGTGCAAAGTGACACTGTCCATATACACTAACTTTGGGCATACAGTGGTAAAGTACTACTGCCTGGGAAGATATTGGAAGCATAATGTGTTGTCTAATTGTAGACTCTGCTGCCATATGGCTTCACAAAAAATGTGACCAAGTCCCAAGTTACTGATCTGACTTTCTGCCCCATTTGCACACAATTGCAGGGTCTCAATTGTTTCTCTTACTTTGACAACACAACACACATAATGTATATCGTTTCTCAATCTTTATTTATTTTTTTCGTTTTTGTATTTATTTATGGTTATATTATTTTTATTATTTTATTTTTATTTTTATTTGATTTTTATTTTTATTTTATTATTAATTGTTATTAATTATTATAATAATAATAATAATAGTTATTATTATTATTATTACTATTATATTTAACCCCCCAGGCCCTGATGTGGGTCAGTGACCTGTGCCCGGGTGGGCTAATCCCCGTAAAAAAAAAAAGAGTTATCATGGATGACAATAAGGTACATATGCATCAACCCTTGAAGCTAGAAAAAAGTAAAAAAATAAATACCATACTGTGTAACTTATATGGTTTGAGCACAACACATCAAGTTTACAAAGGCACTGTTCAAGGCCTTGGGCTAGAGGCAGATTTAGTATTCAAGTAGATGCTCCCTGACATGTTACAGTCAGGGCTTTCTATTAAATAAACAAACCTTGTGATATAGTACTGTAATTAGAAAAAAAATTAGCCTTTTAAAGCCTCTTCTTTACCATTCATCAATGTAAAACTGATGAGATACAATAAAATGTATACCTCTGAAGAGATATATACCTGTACATTGAACATGATCCATGCTCATTGACCTTTAGTACAGGGGTCACCAATGATCAGACTTTCAGAGTGCACTTTTACATGCAAATTATTGTTTCCAAAATATGAAATATGAAGCAAGCAGAAGAAAATCACACAGCAAAGACCATTTAAACATGAGTAAATCCACAAATTCAAAACAACCCAGTCACAAATTTTAAAAATACAGTATCATTAAATACAGTACAGTATTACCAAAATTACATGATAAATATTTATAGTAAATAATTAAGTGCAGTACTGTATTAATATTTTGTCTGAATCAGTCTTGGATGGAGAAGCAAAACAGACACAAACCAAAGGATCGTTTTTTTTTTATAGCAACAGTTACAACCCACACAGGAGGAAGCTCTTTTACTGAAGTCAGTAGAGTAGCTTGACAAATCAAACACAAAGCATTGGTTCCAGCTTCCATATGATAATACAGTTAAAGCCCACACAGACCCACACTGGAGGAAGCTCTTGTACTGGTGTCAGTATAGTGGCTAATCAAAAATTAAAAAAAAACAATGGCTTCAGCCTTCAGATGGCCATAGAAAGACACAGGAAGAAACTCTTGCCTTCATGACAAAATGGAGACTTGATATCCCTCCACATCATTCTGAAGAAGCCGGAAAAAATCTTCTTGGTAAACTCAATTTGATCGGTAATTGTCCTACAAAATTCACATTATACAGGTAGATGAACCAGAGACCTGGCCCTAAATGATGGTACATTCCTAAATAATTTTGGTAAGATCAAACCGACACACAAGAATGATTTGTAAATTTGAGGTTGTCCAGTAAATAA
This sequence comes from Homarus americanus, assembly GCF_018991925.1. NCBI lineage: Eukaryota > Metazoa > Arthropoda > Malacostraca > Decapoda > Nephropidae > Homarus > Homarus americanus. The sequence continues at coordinate 4,071,322 of NW_024725031.1, read as the reverse complement.
TTTTAAATAATAAAGAGAAGGATTATGTGAAGAAACAGCTTCTATTAGGGGAAAAACACAAAACCACACATACAATACAACCTTCACTATTGCATTACCAAGAATCAAGATGATTGAGGAAAATCTCACTATTAGAGAAAGTGTGAAAAATAACCAGGAGTAAGTTACGTCTTATTTTCTGTTGACAAACCCATCAAACACCCATCTTCATTTCTGTGATAAATGCCAATGTTATACTGTACTGTACTCTAAAACAAAACATGTTTATTATCTATATGATAAAAGATGATTTTTCAAAACTTATATGCTATCATATCTTTAACACTCAGCTGACTATTTTCTGTTCATACTTTTTCCTTGCTAACAACGAATATGTGTTACTACTGTACTGTTTAGGATTGTTCCTATCCTGCACAGCTTCCTTGAATGTTTCTCTATCACTTGATCCACCCATCACCAAAGTGTAAGAGAAGTGAAAAATGCTAGACAGATTAGCAGGTCTAGTGGGGTTTTTTTTTTTTGCAAAATGGTAAAGTCAGTAATTACAGCAGTGATAAGGAATAGAATTAACTAGATAGGAATAACTGTACTGTACAATATATGGCTTTGATGTACAATATAGTCTCGTTTTATGCGGATTTTTTTATACGTGGTTGGTCATTTACGCGGCACCTGCCCAGACACGCCAATTATTAGTTATGTGGTACATTCCTGAATTTACGCGGGAAGCGGCGCGGACAAGCTGCGTGCTAGGTCACTCTTATGTCACCGCTGAAGTCAGATGACGTTTCTGACTGTGATTGGGCCACGCATCCTTACCACCCACACACCCCCTCCGCCGAACGCTGTGATTGGTCTAATTAACCTTGCCTGCCCAGTCAACAAAACATTACCGAGTTCTTCACCCGCCACCCACCACAGCCAGCCCAAATCTGATAGTGATAGTGAGGATATGGACTTTGAGGGGTTTGACAAGGAGGCCCCGCTAGCCTCTGTGGTGGATAGTGATACTGGTGATACAGATGAGGGCCAATAATCTGCCCTCTGCCTCGGAACCAACCCCCCATCCCCGTGTGCCCAGCCATCTCTTCTACTAACGTAAGTGTTAAAAAAACCTAATATAATTGATATTTCTCTTATACATTAATTGTGTGTGCATACCATCATAAAATTAAGATGTTATTTTTACTACAACGTACGTACCTGTATTGTGTCGGAAAAAGGGTGGTCTGGGGGTCGGCCCAGTCTCTATTTCAATTAATACCATATGTTCTGTTATTTCGTTTACGCGTTTCGTGTTATACACGGACCTCCACGGGTTTACTTGAACGCATAAAACGAGACTATACTGTACTAAAAATCATAGTTGAAAGGGTATATGGATTCAATATGTGAATTCGACATAAGAGCTGTTTTATGAAAAGAGAAGTCTGAATATTGTTTTAATTCTGCTCTTGCAATTAGAAACAGCTACTGTAGGGATGAGGAAACTTGTCTTGCGGTTCTTGGTCTGTGCAAAGGTTGTGGTGTATATATGATTAAATGTACAAAATCTGTATATACAGTATAGTTCTCCCAACTACAATGAATCAATCACTGAATTAACTGTATACAGTACTTAAATTAAACAAAACCTGTATTATACCAATAGACATAAATCATTAATAAGTTTGGGATTACAGTGCATGAGTAAGAGAATAAATTCCTTCTACTCAAAGCCCACCAGAGACCATGCAATATATAAATACAATCTGAAATCAGTAAAGGAAGGAAAATAGAATCAATCTTACTTCTAGGGTTACACTGAACTGGTTAGATGTTTAAAGAATACATAAGCATTAACAAAGGTTCCATTATCACGACAAAATCATTCACAGCTTAGAATAGCAACCTGGTGACATTAGTATGTAGTTAGTTTGTATATTAGTAACTGCAAACAACTGAATTTCATTTTACAGACATGCTGTTATTTCCAACTGAAGAAATAGTACATGTACACTGCAAAGAAGCCATACATCTATACTGTAGTCCTTTAGGATTTAATAGTGACTGTTTATTATTTCTAGATATAAAGTTAATTAATCTTTGACAAATATCAAACAAAAAACTAGACTATAAATGGCATTCATATCATACCTCAGGTGAAATACATACACTGACTTTTTGATTATGTATTCAGAACTAAATATTTCAGTGTACTCACCTCACCTTCTTCCATACGTTTCTTGATATCCTCTAAGATAACTTGAATATGATTAAGAGTGTCAAGTAGTCCTTCAGTTTGACCAGCTTCCATGGCACGTAGAACTCCAGATAGGTGTGGAGCCAACTGTGCTACCATTTCATTATTTGGCTCCTTGGCCAACACTTCCTCAGCCAGTGCTTCAACTCGCAGGTAAGCGTCAGTCAAGAGTCCAGCTCCACCCTCTTTTCCATATTGTGACCAATCTTCTTCCTCTTCATCAACCTCTTCTTCACCTAATTTCCCCCCAGCAACTTCATCTTCATCTTCATCTTCATCATCATCATCATCATCATCATCATCTTTTAGGTCCTGTTCTTCATCTGATTCATCAGTATCATCTTCAGCTTCAGTTACCTCAATAGGTTCATCAACAGCAGGAGCAGCTTCCTCTTGTACCTCGACAGGAGCTTCTAAAGTTTCAACAACTTCAGCAGCAATTGGCTCTTCCACTACTGCCTCCTCTTCCTTAACTTCTTCTGCAGCAACAACTTCCTCCACATCGTCCACAACAGGTGAAGCTGCAATTACCACTTCTTCAACTTCCTTTTCAGTCACGGTCACGTCTTCAGTTACCTCTACAGGTGCAGATTCCTCAGTGGATGCAACTAATTCCTCTGCTGGTGTAGCTTCTTCAACTTGAGCAGTTTCCTCAACTGGAGCAGCTTCCTCAACTGCAACAGCTTCCTCAACTGGAGCAGTTTCCTCAACTGGAGCAGCTTCCTCAACTGCAACAGCTTCCTCAACTGGTGCAGCTTCTTCCTCTACTGGAGCAGCTTCCTCAACTGGAGCAGTTTCCTCAACTGGTGCAGCATCTTCAGTGGGAGCATCTTCTTCAACTTCCTCCACTATATTTACAATTTCAACAACTTCTTCAACTGGAGTCACTTCCTCTACCACCTCCACAATTTCAACAGCCTCTTCAATGGGGGTCACTTCCTCTATCACCTGTACAACCTCAACAACTTCCACAACTGGAGATGATTCTTGTGGGACCTCAGGAGCTTCAAGAATTTCTTCAGCAGGTGCTGTCTCCTCCTCAATAGTAGCACCATCATCAACTTCTACAAAAGTATCTTCAGGTTCAGCCACTTCTGGCACTAATTCCTCTTCAACCTCTTTCTCTTCTACAGGTGGAATTTCCTCTTTGGTTTCTTGAACTACTTGAACATATTCCTCAAGAGGAGGTGTTGCCTCAATAGGTTCATATTCTTCTTCTACGTCTTGGTGTGATAAAGGTGGTGCCTCTGGAATTACTTCCTCATCCATGTGTATGCTCTGTAAATACAAATTTTGAATAAGTAAACAAAATTAACTGCTCTAATTCACTAATCCATCTTTAGTTTAAAGCAAATTAGGATGATTCAATCCAAATACTTCAGTTACAACAAGCAGTAGTTTAATACATTTGCAAACTTCTTTATTAGTTAACCTATTGTCAACACCGAGATTTAATCTAGAATTTCCACTTTCCGAAAAAATTATATCTTCACGTAACTGGCACATTTTTATCAACTAGCAGTCTAGTCTTTGATCTATTATGGTACAGCTGTACGGTATTTTGATTCATTAATTTATACAGATATTTCAATTTCATATTTTATAATATGGTGTAGAGAAGTATTACCACGAAAAGAAGTCAAACATAAGACAGTACAGTACTGTGTCAGTCAGAGATCAACACTACAGTAGTTCAATCTGTTCTTGAGATATCCCACTTGCAGCTCACATACACTAAGAGCATTTTATATTCCACTCCTGCTGTTTGGTGTTTTACATCAGAAGCGAATGATAGGATTCTTTTCGTCTATCTAAATTTATTGAACATTTCAATTCTAACAAACAGGATGAGACATACAGACCATACCTCTGGCATTAAGGGTAAACATTAGTGTTTGGGTTGACTTTTGTTTGACAGCATAAAAATATTCATTAGCAAAAAATTATATATCCATAATACTTCCCCTAAGATATTACCGTACTTGCCCCAACTTTTACAAGCCTCTACTCACTATATTGCCCAGTGGTTAAACCAACAGCAAACCCGGGATTTTTTTAAGAAAATGAATCTCTACAATATAAACACAGTTCCTGGCAACAGTGAGACCTATAATAAGAGTATCATCAACAAAAGTATTAAGCTATTAATAAGCACTCTCTCTCTCTCTCTCTCTCTATATATATACAGTTAACCCTCACTTTACGCGGTCCCACATTCCGCGTTTCCACGTTTACGCGGTGCCCTGCCGGAACCCAGAATGCTCACATTCCGCGGTGCGTGTACCCCTTTACGCGGAGAGCGGCTGGCGAGCCGCGCCATTTTTGGATCCAAACCTCCCGCCATCCGCCATGTTGTGTAAGCGGCGTGAACATGGTGCGCACAAGGTCGCCCAGTCATAAAAACATTACCAGTTCTTCACCCGCCACCCACCACAGCCAGCCCAAGTCAGTGATAGTGATAATATGGACTTTGAGGGGTTTGCCAAAGAGGCCCTGCAAGCCTCTGTGGTGGATAGTAATACAGGTGATACAAGTGATACAGGTGAGGGCCAATAATCTGCCCTCTGCCTCGGAACGAACCCCCCATCCCCGAGTGCCCAGCCATCTCTTCTATAACGTAAGTGTTAAAAAACCTAATATTATTGATATTTCTCTTAAATATTAATTGTGTGTGCATACCATCATAAAATTAAGATGTTATTTTTACTACAACGTATGTATTGTATCGGAAAAAGGGTAGTCTGGCGGTCGGCCCAGTCTCTATTTCAATTAATCCCATATGTTCTGTTATTTCGTTTACACGTTTCTCGTTTTACGCGGACCTCCACGGGTTTAATTGACCGCGTGAACCAAGACTATACTGTACTGTACTGGACACTATATACACAAATATTCTACAGCTGAAATTTGTTTTAATTATTTCATCAACCAAAAAACACAAGCAAAGAAAAATAATTATGAGCAACAAAACTCCAAATGACTTCAAAGCACAGCCAAATTAGTGGTTTGTCCATGAAATCGTGGTTAACTCGTGTAATTGTGGAAAATGGTAGTAAAACGCCGACCATGATAATGATAAACAACAATTAAAAAAAAAGTATCCAGATGATTTTAAAGTAGTACAGCATTCGGTATGACAAAAGTTAAGATGTATTCAGGAAATATGACAGTCCTATACAGATTATGATATATGGTGGGCCTTTGAGCAATATGATACAGTACATGTCACACCAACACAAGGTAAGATACAAGGTGATACATGATAGGCCAACACAAGGTATGATACAAGATGATACATGATAGACCAACACAAGGTATGATACACGTTAAGCTTATGAGAAACAAAAATCAGTTACCGGTGTGGGTATTTCTGGTGCGGCAAATTCCTCCTCTTTCACCTCATCTTCTGCTTCGTGTACTACTGACACCGTTTCCTCCATACCCGCTGCAAAGTATAAAATGGAGTAAATTTTCATGTTTCTTTAGTTTGGGATACCCTTTACTTTCCACTGACTTTTGGTGAACTACTGCCTAAATTGGTTAAGTGTTTTGAGAATATTTTGTGTACCATGTGTTCTGAATTTCTAGAGTTACCTAGAGACTGGTGGAGGGAATAAAATAAAAAATATCCATGACCGAGAACAAAGAAAGAGTGGTCTTGCTGAAAGATGAAATGTGGAGCTGTGTGACAGAACACTAGGGTCTCACTTGCTAAATATTACAAATCAAATTAAAAGTTATAAGAGAGAATAGATTATACTCAGTATATATGTACAAAATCAGGAAATGACTGGAGTAAAGCATAAAGAGAGATGTCCTGAGACGGCCTTAATAAATGCATTGAATGCTTTCATATAAGCGAATATTGTACAGTAATGTGGGAACTTAAATGCAAGAGATGGTGAATGCAAAGTGGAGAGGATTGTGGGGGAAATTTGTGAGTGCAGAGAATAAATGGAAATGGAAAGAAACTCATATAAAATTGTGCTGAAAGAAGACTGATAGCGGAGAATATACTGCACTTGGTTCAAAAGGTGGGAGAAGGGAAAGTTGGAAACAATAGACGATTGATGGACAGATGAATGAAATGCAAGCGGACTGATGTGAATGTACAGTATTTTAAGATATGAAGTATCTGACCATTACTTAGTAGAAGTATAAAACCAGGTAGTACTGAGTGAAAGATGAAGGCAGAAAGAGACTCAAAAGATGAGGCTGGGAAAGTCAATGATAATGAGGCAAGAAAAGTCGATGAATGAGAAAAAAGAATACAATACAACTGAAAAACTAAAGAAATCTGTGAGACACAATGGGCATATGTATTGGGGTTGGGTTGAATAAGATGGGAAACAATTCAAGGATACAGTATAGTCACAGCATGAACAATTATAGTTTAATAGGTTTATTGAGTATATCAGGGAAAATGTATGGTACAGTATAATAGTTATTACTGATATATGCTAAACAGTATGTATAAAAAAAGCACAACAGAGGAGGAAGATGCATGGCTCCAGCTTCTGTGTTAAATACTGTAGCTATGTGAAATGTTTCTTGAGTTGGAAAATATGTATATAAGATAAAGGAAATTTTTTTTCTTAAATTCTATCCAGAGTTTTTAAATGGCAGTGATGTTAAGTAATAAGAATCTTCATGTTAGTTAATTTCAAATAACTGTAGTGTTTTAGGCTTGAATTTAATAAACTGATGATTTTTTTGCCATTGAAGTGTACTGTATTATATTTTGTCACCAGTTGATGGACTTACAAAAATCCAAAATGTTGAGGTAAAAAACAAGAGATAAAAGAGAATTCCATACACTACACCAGGAACTTAAAAGAAACAGTTAACAAAATAAAAAGAATGAGCAATAAAACAGTTCAACTAATCTATCAACAAAAATAATGTAGCTACCATGTACTACCATTTCAGACTTCAACTATGCTAAACATTATAAAACAAATAGACTTGCACAATGACTAACTGTCGCATCTATGAACTAAGCAAACAAAGTTAATTGCTAATGAGACTTGCATATTCAATTGCTCTACCAATTTCATACACACACACCAACATGAAACAATATTCAATTAATGCTTTGGTATACCTGTACTGTACAGTTAAACCAATAGAACTCAATCACAATTCTAACCATCTCTTACTATATCTACCATATTCCTCCTCCTTTCACTTTCATAAGAACTGTTCTAAATTCTTCATTTCTAATTCTTTTTGTGTTCATACCACTTAAATGACTGTTCAACCAGGCTAAATAGTCACAATTAATTATGATAGATTCACTTTTGTACCGCACCATCACCAATTCATGGACAATTTCCATGCATGTGTGGGTTAGCCATGATTATCTGATGGCATGGTTGCTTTAAGCCACACTTGAAGCATGTTTTATGGCTAGATGCCCTTTAATCGCCAATCCACTTTTATATAGTGGTAACTAGGCATTATATGTAAAACTATCAAGCACCATAATACAAAACATTCTATAACCCAAAAAGTTTCAGCAATAGCTACTATACAATAGGATTTAATGTGTACTCATCTCTCTGTCAATCAGTAAATCTACATCTCCAAAGTTTTATGTGTTTTGGGAAGCATCAAGGTCTTCCATCTAAACATACCTTCCAAATATGCTCAACTCCCCCCTAACATCTTAACAAGCTCTTTCCACATGTGCTCCTCCAATTTCCCCTACGAGGATGCTGGATGCCTACCTTTCACTCTTTCCTCACTCCAACATTAATCATCTACTTCAACCAAAACCATTTAAAGAAACTTTTCCCAACCTACTCCTTGACCCACACTTTCTCTGCCATCCCCATAGTCTATCTCATCTGAATCCCATACATCCAAATTGCCTTGCCATGATCTAGTACTGTACTGTACACTCTCCTGGTCAGTGATACATCACTATTTAGGGCTAGATCTATGTTACCTTTTAGGAGGACCTTAATAACACTACAGTATCCTCTTTCACTTAATTAGTACATTCAATGTAAATGAACAATTAGGGAACAAACACTAATTCACTGACTTAGTGTAAGGACTAAACAGGGCTTGAGTACAAATGCTGAGGTTGTGTGTTACACTCAACAGAACCAATTGGACATAACACAGTTATGCTACTTACATTCTCAAGAGCCAATTTGCTTTGTATAACAAAGGAGACAATAAACATAAAATAAATTAAATATGCAAAAAAATAAAATACTGTAAAGATAAATTATATGTAGCACTTAAACAGTAAATTATAATACAACAGTTATGTCAGTGCATATGAAGCAAAATAAAATCAGGCCAAAAAATAGTGTTAGTGGGTGTTTAACAATACTTTTTTGAGTCAGTAATGGTGAATTATTCTCAACTGGGTAAACAATTGAATAACTTCACAACAATCAAAATAATTATTAACTACAACACTGTACTATTAATGAATTCAAAGCCACCACCCAGGTTAGCATTCCACCATATTATAACAAATTGTAGAGTACCTTAATAACTTCACTACAATCACACACAGGTTACTACAGGTGTTATTCTAATAAAGGTAGTAAATTAGTTGACGGGTTTAAATCGATAAATAATACAGTGTGCTCAATAAGTAACTGATATTTTTCCAATTTTGATAATGACTTTGATTAAAGTATTTTGAGTCAACTCTTACCAGAGGCTTCTCCCTCTCATCCTTCATATTCTTTTATATTAGCTTTAAATACAATACTGTAGTGTGTTATAGCAGCAAACACTCCATGCCCTACCCTGCTTGCCTCGAAGTTCAACCAATATTAGAGCGACGACCACCGACAATGAGACGAGAAGAATCAGGAATATTATCTTGGCCACAACCCCACTACTGTCACCATTGGTAGTGGAATGGCCCTTGCCGGTATTATTAGCCATCGCCTTGCCCTTAGTTTCTGCAACATCATCATCGACTTCATCTGCAAGGGACATAAAAATTAAGTGATATTAATTCATAAGAGCATCACAACCACCACCTAGATCTAAATACAGTACCTGTACACACGTCAAGTACGACATGTGCAAGTACAGTACAGTATATAATAGGGATAAATAACACATACGGTATAGCAGTTTCATTAAAAAATATAAAAGTACTGTACTGTAACCAAGTGACACACAGTGGACATTTAATTTTGTGACCCCTTGAATCTCAAATAGAAACTCACTTAGTACTGTACAGCAAACTACCATACTTTAACAGTCAATTTGAAAAGTCACAAGTATAAATTCCGGAAAATGCTATTTTTTTTATCAAGGTTGCAGGATAATTTTTTCAATGCTATTACAGTACTTTTCAACATAAGATACTGTACTCACATCTGAAGGCAACATAATGTTCACGTCTTTCATAAGAAATCAAACATGAAAACTGTCAATAGGTGCTCACTAAACACCAACACTATTAACTGTAACCTTTAATCTATGACATTCAAATGTTAATATACAGGATACTGAAACCTCACTTTATGGTTGAATCTGTAAGTAGGTGACTTGCACAATGTACTCCCGAGCCCATGGGGGACCACCAAGGAGACCCTTTGACATTGAAGGCTGGGAGTACAGTACTATAATTCATTAATACTGTATGTAGTTACATCTTCCCCTCACAGAGAAGCTCCTAGTCATGATGTTACACTATCATGCATACATCTCATCTGTCTACACTACAGAGGTCAGTCATAGTGAAGTTTCAAGCACCAGTTAAATCAATTCCAGATGATTTTCACCCTACCCACTTTTGTACACAAGAATTTTGAGGTATGACCTATGACCTTTTCAGATGACCGAGAACCTTCAAAACTTAATTGGTCTATAGATTCGTGACAAATTTATAGAGTAAATACTTGTTCAGTATATTTACTACCCGATCTACAATATGGTCTTCAGATATCTTGTACACTTTTTTTTTAGTGTGACCTGTGACCTCTGACCTGTATCTTCAAATGTTAAATTGGTCTAAAGCTTTTTATATAGTTTGATGTGTATGTAAAGTGAGTATCAAACAATCCAGTCCCGAGATAACTTGTATAGTATATGGTTTTTTAAATACTGTATGCATGACTTCTGTCCTTTCCATCTGACCTATGACTCCCAATATCTAATCATAACTAGAACTCTATGTCTAGTGTCTGTTACAAAAGTGTGGAGTACAATATGTTCACCTATCCAATCTTGAGATATTCAGGGGCGGAACCAGGGGGGTTCCTGGGGGTCCGGACCCCCCCCCCCTTTCATCAGAAAATTCCAGTACGTTTTCTTTAATGCAGTATGGTACTCGGGCGTTTTTGTATTGTAGAAAGTAATTACTATTGGCCTCAACATATCTCCTTATATCAAGTGCACATGGCCTCAAAATGCCCATGATATTAATCAGATTTCAAAGCATTTTTCTGAGGTGGCTTACAGCGCCCCCCAAAACACCCCTCCCCCCAGCTGGGTGGGCTCGCTATGCTCGCCATGTTCCCCCATCCACCACTTCTTGGACCCCCCTTTTGATATTCCTGGATCCACCCCTGATATCATATACAGAAGATGCAAGACAAGCAGAAAAAAATATAACAAACAGAAGCAAGTGTTGTATCCCCTATAGTCTATAGCAGGGTCATATAATAAGGATGGCCAAGAAAAAGATCAGAATCTCCCTCCGTATTATAGGGCAATTAGCGTAAACTCAAGACAGTGTGAGCCGAGAAAGGTAAAACTTTCTCTCAGTGAGATGATCAGTTAATCAGGTTTTTTAATAAACAGGGCTAGCTGAAAATGCATATATAATTACTATAGCATCATTAAAGAAGATTACAGTATACTGTATAATGGAAAATAGTCATCAGTCCAAAATTAACAAGTAAACATTTAAATGTTCATCAAACCATCAGAACTTGCTTCTTGACCATTGACGTTGACCTAATTGTGTACACGCCTTCCAACACACACATTAAACCATTCACACACACACCATTGGTACATACTGATACATACAACAGCATTTCACTATAATCATGATTTTTTTTCTTGTTGCTAGTAAACAAGCAAGAATAGATTACAGCTGTTACTTAGCAACACAAAACCATGCTACTCTCTCCCAAGATTCCCCGCGCTGATAAAACCCGTTCCCATGGTTAACCATGGAGGAACGCCCGTGTCTGACACCGGGTTGTTTCTGATCGTTTGGTTGAAATTAATACTTGGCATTTCATATTGGAGCATCACAGACTTTCATCAGCATGGTATGTTTTCTTGGAAGGTTCAGAGGCGTCATAGGAAGTCGAAAATGGATCTCTGTATGTGCGTGTACTGTGCGTACTTGTAGTGCTACGGTGCAAGCTTTCCTCTGGCACGAGGAAGCCGTGGATTTCTCTTGGCCTAGTTACCAACTACAGCCATAATGAGGGTCTAGTTTGATCCGTCCTCGGTGATAACTGATAACTGTACGAAAATATTCAGAATGATTTTAATTTCATTTTTGCAGGTTAATCACCTTAGTGCGTAGCATTAGTAATTACTGTATTCAGTCAGTACAGCTTCATTATAAGCATTACTTCCTGTTCAACCGTCTTCTACAACACTAAGGTTTAGGCAGCACTTAACGTTACACAATACATCACACCCTCGAACTTTTGTCCTTTACCCAGGTAGTAAACTCAGAGTAAGATAATGAAATACGAGAAACTAAACTGTCTGCCGTTTACACCCCCCCCCCCAATTTATCACCATTACAATAAAATGTACGAGTCAGGAAAATAACAGTAAAAGCATTGTAGTGTTTGATTTCATTTATCAATAATAAATAATTATAAATAAAAAATAGATTTATTAACTTGCAGACGTCGCATATAGTACTTTCACTGCTGTCGTGTGGTACAAGGTCTGTAGAGACCTTGGTGAGGGGCGTTTACGCTTTCTATGGGTAGCTGGGTGTATAGTGACTCAAGTCACTATACACCCAGCTTATCAATTCTCATGTAGAGAACCAAATACGCAATGTGCTTGAATACCTCTCACGTAAATGTGAATAACAAAGTGTGAGGCCAGACTTACTGCCTCACACGCCTGTACTCACGCATTTGTGAATAAGTTACCCTTTATGTATAGAACTGAACAAATAATGTAAATGAAATACTGTGTAACATTCAGTGCCATAATATCCTGACAACGGGGGTTAATTATTATGACCCTTTGTAAACCCTACTCTAATCCTTTTGCGCTACCGCTCACTGGATGAGTGTGGGGTGCACAATAAAGTAGCCGCTGCAAGCGGCAAAATCAAAATCAAAATCAAGCAGCCTATTCCCCTTCACTAAAACAACACAAATTAGGAATCTCAAAATGCAACTTCTTAATAAAATTATGCAAATATTCGTTTGAAATTTCCCCATTCAATATGAAGGATTGGTTCCCATATGCAAATAACACCGGGAAATATTTGTTAAGAATAAATTAAATTAACACATTTTGTAAAATACTGGCAATAGTATTTGTGCAAAGGCGAGAAAAATGTCCCTCACACTGTGAACAGTCTTTGAATGTTAAAACTCCTGGTATAGTAAATCCAGACTAACGTTAATACTGTTAACTCTTACGAATACAAACATTAGCAGGCTGAGGGTGGGGGAGAGGGGAGGCTGGGAGAAGCGGGGCGGCGTGGGGCAGGGTGAGGTATGGTGGGTGGGTGTAGACGTGGAAGGGTGTGGTGAGACAGGTTGTTGCGAAGGCCATTGACGTTAGCGACAAGTTCAGCTGAGGCCATCATACCCTATTAAGAACTACGCGGTCTTGGCCTCTGAATTATCTGAACAGGACAGATGATCTGGGTGTGAAAAGTTATCCAAATGTTAAAATTTCCTTCAACAAGGCCCAATTATGTTCTTCCAAAATCACCCAAGAAAACTATAAATATTTAAAACTACTGAAATCATTATATATTTATCTAAACTATTCTACACAATTTTATCTCGTCTACAAATTCATGACAGCTGACAGAATACAGATAAACTGATGTAAAGGTGGACGTGAGTGCGATTGTAAGTCATTAGTAATAATCGGTTGTTGTTAACCTGCTAGATAGGAGAAATACAATAAAAAAAAGCAAACGAAGCAAATGAAACAGATAATAAGGACGGCAGTCAGACGCCGCGTCGTGCCTGTAGTCACAGGGCCGGGGCCGGACACTCATCCACTCCCAGGCGACTGGTTAACTCAAACAATATTTACATAACGCTCTCACCAAGTTACCACGTCACAAAAACCACCCCGTACACCTGCTGACACCCCTGGCGCTTTCTCAGTCAAGTAACCCTAAAGAGACTGAACACGATCATCAGACACCGGGATTCCTCGAGACACGCTAGTGGCTAGCCAGTTACATAACGAACACGTTGTGCTAGACGCCACGCAGCAGCTGACGAACAGGATTCACCCCTCCCCCCCCACCGCCGATACCACCTACAATCCACCACTTTCTGATAAGTCCTCGCTATCTTTACGTATCCCTCCCTCCCTTACCAATGCCTAGTATTATATAATAACACTTGACATGTTTTACCTCGTTATCACCAACCTCTCGAGCTGTCTGGTGAAAAACAGGTGTTAAGATGTCGTCCCATTACTGCATTACTGTTGGAAACCTTAGCAAAATAATTCAGAACGTACACGAAATTTATAAGGTTTTACAGGAAGACATATGTAATCATTCGGATATTAGGTATTAACACTCGCGCTGTATACAAAAGTATTGTCTCATTCTGAAAAAAACATGGTTGCAAAACAATTGGTCCTGAATGCTTGAAAAAAAAAACTTAATGGATTCATGGACGGAAAATGAAAAGCTTAATGCGCCATCACCGGTTCCTCATCAGTAGGAGTGTTTGTAATTAACATTCAATATTTAGACACTTGGTGGGTTTTAAAGAGATGATTTAAAGGTATGCAGTATAGTCTTTCCGACTAGATACCTGTATATAGTCAGTATATCTTTCCACACCCTGTCAAGATATTTCCTGTAGGTCTGAGATCATAGTAAGCTCATGGGTGACGACTCAGTATGTCAGGGTTTCTTAAATGGTATATCTCGTCAGTTTGGTGCAGTCATGAAGAAAGATCCTTAATCAAGTGGTTAGTGGATTCTAAACGCAAATAAAGCTCATAAAAAAGTACTAACGTTATCAGATTTTAGCAACTTCACTTTAGCAGATAATTCATTCGTATACCAGTAGTCAATTTGACTCCAGCAAGTTATTGTTCGCATATCTCTTCCCGTAAGTTCCCAAAGCAGTATGTTGCCAGTTCTGCCTTCCGTACGGTACTGTACACATGTTTGCCCTTGTTGCCGCCTCCATCCAGTAAGGCTGACCTGATTTCCTACAGGTTGACCCACAAACGACGAGTGGCTTGTCGACCTGAGCAGGAAAATGTTAGCCGGCAGGTTACAGGGCGGCCTTCTGAGTAGGCCACGCATTCGACAGCCGATAGGTGGCTGGGAGGGCAACCTGCACGAATGGAGACAACCTAAACTGGTAGACCGGGCCAGTGGGATCATCAAACCCACCCTCTGGTATGTTGACATAACCACCTCCTCTCCAATTTCACACTAAGCCCAAGTTGTTTAATCCTCGTCCATAACCTATAAGGTATTAGATATTACCATGTTAAAATTGTGAATTTCAATATAACACAATTCCCAAAACGTTTCTTTTCTGGACAACGAGCTTTACAGATGATATACAGTAACGTGATTAGTTATGATCACGACGTGGCCTTAGACATTTTCGAGACCGGAAACAAACTTTCACTTAATAAGAATCAGTAACATTAACTTTTAGCCAACACTGCGAATAGGTTAAATAGATAAATATTCCATAAAATCATCATACGAGTTCATACTGGTTTATTCAGGATGTAAATAAACAGTGTTAGCATACAAGCAATGGTTAACAATAAGCTGACTCAACCAAAGTTTTTAGTTTAACAAATTTATTGACAAAGCTTGTAGTACAGTTTGCCTATTCTGAGTAATTCAGTCCGGTCTTCCAGGTCTTGATGGCAGTGAATGGGAGTGTGTTGCTTTCACTCCCGGAAAAACCTTGCCAGAGTGTAAACAAAGTAACACATTTGTGTGACTGTGTGCCTAGACGGATCCTCTCTGATCATTTTGGTCAGTTATGAACCTCTGTGTTGTCCTCAATGCCCCACCATGTCTGAACACAGTCGGGAGGAAGCATCATTATCAGGGCATTCTCTTGAAATTTAGAAGTAACTAAATCTAAACAGTGAAGGTTTAAGAAATACGTGATGCTATAGCAATAATCTTGAGAGGCTCATAAGAATAGTTCACAAGGCTGGTGTTGCAACAGTAGGATGAGTCAGTTTATAATTACCTCATCCTGTGAGAAAAAGAACAAGTAACTAACACACACACGTGTCTATATCTTCCGTTATATAATCACCTCAGTATTTTATGTAAATGTATAAGTTATAGTTGGTGAGGACAAGGGTGTATTGTTGTCTTTCACCTCCCAAGCAAAGCACCAACAACACTAATGAAGAAAAAAAGAAGAGTAGTAGTAGTAGTAGTAGCCGGAGAAAGGGGTGAAGGAGTCATCATGTGGAGGGTGTGAGTGGGCGTGAGGGCGGGCGCCAGCACCCTGTCCTACAAGAGGCAGTGTGAGTGTCACCTTACTGCAGGGTGGTGTTCGTAGTCGTCACCTCCACCACACAAAATCCAAACACACACCATAAGATAAAAAGTAGATAAATAAGTATTCTGTTAAAAGTGGAGGCAGGGCGTGAAAATAGAAATGTTGCGGTGTATGGTGAGTGTAATACCGGGCTGAGAACAACAATGTGGGGTCCTGGCTCACGGGGCCCGCCACCAGCACCCGCCTCCACAAACCACAAGGCTCAGCTCCCCTCCCCGTCTAGGCCAGCCACCCTCCCTGCCGGTCTACCCTCCAACATATCCTCAGCCAATAACTACCTCGCTGTTAGCCTGGCCCTCTCCACACCGTCTCGTCTCTCCCTCTCACTCACTCTGCAACAAACACTGCAAAGCAAACCGCAGCGTCAGGCTCAATTCTTGGTAATGAGGTAATAAAGTTAAGTTCAAACACATTCCCACTTGGCTCTCTCTCTCTCACACACTCAATCACTACAAATCGCTCCACAGTAACAGGTTCAATATATTAACAAAGTGCGGGCATTATCGAACAGAACAGAACGTCTACCACCATTTCTGAACCTGGAGAAAATACCAGTGACACCGTAACACCACCTACCATAACCCACACCACTGTAACACGTGAGATCATCTTGTCCCCTACAGTAAATACCAAGTAGCATAATTAGTCACACCACTGTAACATAAGTTGTCATCTTTATCCTCCGGTACCCGTCTGGAGGTCACACCGCTGCGTTCATTCCCAGTTAGCGTTCACTTAGGTCTAACGTTCATTCAGAGTTCGCGTGTACGTGTAAGGATGTGGGTGGCTGGCTGGTTGAGAGGACTGAATAGTTACCATGGGTCAGAGTTAGGCGTACAGTATTGCCAGGGGCGAAGACTGGCGATAAGGGAAGGAGGTAACGGTTGACAGGGGTTGGCGGTAGAGGCAGGAGTTGACGGTAGAACAGTGGTTGACGGCAAAGGCAGGGATTGACGGTAAAGGCAGGGATTGACGGTAGAGGCAGGAGTTGACGGTAGAACAGTGGTTGACGGCAAAGGCAGGGATTGACGGTAAAGGCAGGGATTGACGGTAGAGGCAGGAGTTGACGGTAGAACAGTGGTTGACGGTAGAGATGATGGGGGGGTTGACGGTAGGAACGTAGCTTTATAACACAATACGCGTTTCTTACAACAGGGACATATTGAATGAGGAAACTGAGACCCGAAAAAGATGTCTTAAATAATCAACTGACGATTAACCACCCAAGCTTTTATTCCCCCCATTTTGTAAACACCAAAACACTACCTGCGCGGGAGGAGGTTAGGTTAGCATTATAGTGTTTAATCATCAGGTTAATTATACTGGGATGCCTACTAAACATTATCATCTTAAGTTTAATCCCCAGAGTATGATACCTCTCGTATTTAAGTCTTATTGAGCCTTATTTATGTAAGGGGGGTTTTAATATTTAAGGCACGATAAAACCTGGTGCCAGAAGTCTAATATCAGAGCACATTTTACCTATTAATAAGGCCATGATACTTATAATTATGGTATACTTGGCCTTATAATCATGGCACACTTGGCCTTATAATCACCATCATCCCTTAAATTGTATATCGTTTCCCTTCAGTGTAATAATTTCCTTAAATATAACACGAATTAGCTGGTAACGTAAACCTGTCAAAGAGTGAAATAAACAACGGCTTTATATGAAGTAAATTGGTGGTAAAGGGCAGCAGTGGTGGTTCAGTGGGTGGTAAGGATGATTAGTGTGATGGATCAGAGAAACTGGATCACAGAAAAGAGCTACAAATGGGCCCGAGCTAATGGCTAGGTTAGAACTGGCGCGCATTTAACCATTCAAAACAGATAATTAAACCTCTCTTAAAATACCAAAAAAAAAAAAGAAAGAAAAAAATGAGAGGAACTATTTAATATCGACACCCGGAACACAAGAGAAACGGCTTAGAAGAACATGACCAATTTGAGTGGAATCCGCAGAGCAGTTATAACAAGATAAGAGGTACCGGTATGGCGTGGGGTGACTGCTGCGCTGATGTCAACCTTCCACGTCTACTCCCAACCCTCCACGTCACCCGCCAACCCCCCACGTCTATACCGCCACCTTCCCCCCACGTCATCGTCACCATTCCCACAACCAACGCTGACACGAGGCGATCGAGAGTGATCAAGCAGCTTCCCTATCTCGCCCTCCGCCCCCTTCCCTTATCTACACCTATCTCGAGGCGACATCTGTAAGTGGTGGCTACTCTCCCACTACTCAGGTCATGGTGTCTCACTCACACACACACACCAACCACCCCATCCTACACCGGTCCTGTCATTCATGCTTTCCAATCACTACCATGCCAGGTTTGCTCGTGGTATTGGCAACAAATTCAAATAATGGACACCTAATTCCATGCCACGATTCGCAGGTGCGCTTAAGACCAATTAACCAGGTCGCCAACGCCACTTGCGACACCCGACCCAGTGCCTAACTAAACCATTAGGAGAAGGGCCCCATTCTACTTAGAGCCCATTAGGAATTTTGGGTTTATTAGGAGAGAGACTTAGGAGTAATGATAAGTAGGAACCTTAAGCCAAGTAAACAATGTGTTTTTGCTCGTAACAAGGCTAATAAAGTACTTGGGTTCATACAAAGGAGTGTTAGTTACAAGACTAGCGAGGTCATCCTAAAACTGTATCTTGCTCTTGTGAGACCACACCTGGATTATGCAGTTCGGTTCTGGTCACCGTATTACAGAATGGATATAGAATCCTTGGAAAGAATTCAGAGGAGAATGACAAGACTAATCCCTGGCATAAGGAACCTTGAGTATAGAGACAGGTTAAAGCATCTTAAATTGCACTCCCTCGAGAGACGTAGAGCGAGGGGCGACCTGATAGAGGTGTATAAGTGGAAGTCAGGGCTAAACAAAGGGGACATTACAAAGGTACTCAAACTATCCAACCAGGAGCGAACTCGTAACAATGGTTTTAAATTAGACAAATTTAGATTTAGGCGTGAAATAGGTAAACACTGTTTGGAAACAGAGTAGTGGATGAATGGAACAAGTTACCAAATATCATCATTAACTCGAATACGCTGAATAGCTTCAAACATAGGTTGGATGCTTATATGAGTAATAGGGGTTCTGTGTAAACGGGACTGCCCAGTATGGGCCAATAGGCCCGCTGCAGTTTCCTCCATTCTTATGTTCTTATGTTAACTCTAATAAGTATTCATAGCCTCCGAACTATGGTCACTAAACCTAACAACAGTATCATATATTTCAGTCTGTTGTAAAAATCACTTTCTCTTTTATGATATCACTTGTTCTATCGCAACACTCATTCTAAAACACTTGAGTCAGATACACATCAGACCACGGAAGTTACCAAGGTTAAGTCAAAGTCAGGGAAGATTCTCATTGGGAACTCGTCTGAGGTATTGACCCAGTCAAAGCACCCGTTTAATGATACCGGTAATACCTTAGAAATAATTAAGATTAGTAAAGTCAGTTATCTAGTAATAAGGGGTCAGTGTGTGCGTCAGAGAGGATAAACTCCCAACACCGTGCCCAATGACCCTTGCACCACGCTCCACCAGCCGTCTAGTTTAACATGGCAACTGTATATTGCAAACTGCCATATTTCGCTTTCAATATTTTGGCTTCTTGTAAGCGCAAGCACACACAAACACACTAATAGTGGTATTATTAATTCCATGCCTTCACTGTGGTATTTTAGATCAATCTGGGTAGTGAATTTATATTCACTTTCGTTAATATATATACATATTTTTATATATATATATATATATATATATATATATATATATATATATATATATATATATATATATATATATATATAAATATGTATATATATTAACGAAAGTGAATATCAATTCACTACCCAGATTGATCTAAAATACCACAGTGAAGGCATGGAATTAATATTTTACGGCGGCCAAGTAATGCGGCACCAACTCGGCACCTTGAGACCTTTAATAACAATAACAATAGTATTAATGCCGGGTAACCTGATAAACTGCAACACCGAGTAACGGCACATACAGATGCTGGCTATGGCGTCTGAGGCTTGATATAATACCATTACAGTACTATACATAGGATTACCACACCCTTGCTGCTGCCAACACCACACCCCTGCTGCTGCCAACACCACACCCCTGAACAGTCAACACCACACCACACACTGCCAGCACTACACCACACACTGCCAGCACCATACCCCACACTGCCAACACCACACTCCACACTCTGCCAAAACCATATACCTGCCAACACCGTCTTCAGCCAGCTACCACCTCACCCCTGCAACACCACACACCTAGCACCTGTACCATCAGACCACACTGGGATCTCTCTCTCTCTCTCTCTCTCTCTCCTTGACACACCATGAAGGAAGAGGAGTAAAGGAGGTAAAGGTAAGAGATAAGTAGAGAGAGAGAGAGGTAAACCGTAACCTTGGTAGCCCTGGGGATTCGCTCCACATTAGGCTGTCCTCCTCCTCCTCTCTCCTCTCCCTCTCACGTTCACTTCCCCCTCCTCATCTCTCTCTCACGTTCACCCCCTCCTCATCTCTCTCTCACGTTCACTTCCCCCTCCTCTTCTCCCTCTCACGTTCACTTCCCCCTCCTCCTCTCCCTCTCACGTTCACTTCTCCCCTCTCACGTTCACTTCCCCTCTCCTCCTCTCCTCTCTCACGTTCACTTCCCCCTCCTTCTCCCTCTCACGTTCACTTCCCCTCCTCCTCTCTCCTCACGTTCACTGCCCCTCCGCCTCTCCCTCTCACGTTCACTTCCCCCTCCTCCTCTCCCTCTCACGTTCACTTCCCCCTCCTCCTCTCCCTTCCACCCTTAAGCGTCAAACTTCTCCCTCTCTTCGTCGTTCTTCTTTCTCCTCGTTCCTCTTCCATCTTCCTCTGTATTCCGCATACCTCCTCCAGCTCTCCCTTTCTCTTTTCCTTCCTATTTCACTCCTCCCCTCTCTACCCCTACCTCATTCTCCCTGGTTTTCCTCTTCCTCCTACATCGCTTTATTCCTTCCCTATCTTTCTCGTGTATTTTTTCTTCTCCTTTTTATCTTCTTCGTAATCTTTCCTTCCACCTTCCATCACTCCATGCTTTACACAGTCGACCATCATAAAATCACTGGAAGTCCACATCGATAAAATGTATATTCTCTCTCTCTCTCTCTCGGGTTAAGAGAATGTATAAACGCACTCCAAGATTCTCAACGTAATATTGATTGGGGCCCTCAAGTCTTGTCTGGCCCTATCCTTACTTCTCCATAAATATAGGGCCCCCCCCCCCCACACTTAATGGGGCCCAGTCCTAATAGGTCTAGATTCTATTACACCCCAGTCCTAATAGGTCCAGATTCTATTACACCTCAGTCCTAATAGGTCCAGATTCTATTACACCTCAGTCCTAATAGGCCCCTAACCTAATTTCTCCATAAAGATAAGGGTCCAGTCTTCATGGGCCTCAATTATATTAGACCCCAGTCACGTTAGGTTGGGGGGGGGGACTTATGAGGACTTAGGACCAAGTTGACCTACAACCCAGAAATAACGTACGAAACTTTTGAGAATCGAGAACAGAAAAATTTGGCTGTCTGTCTGAAGAGTGATTAAATGATGACGTCAAAACGGCTCTTTGACTCACCCACGATTCAGCGAGTTTAATTTCTATTTCCTCTGTCATCATGAACTCATACACCAGTCACTGCGCTGGTCGTCCATCCCAAATATTAACAATCACTGGTTAATCAACGTGTTAAAAGTGTGTGTGTGTGTGTGTGTGTGTGTGTGTGTGTGTGTGTGTGTATTCCTCAACATAATTTGCATCTACAAGCACACAAACTAAAAGAGAGAGAGATGTGGGGTATACCATGAAACAGGGGAGCTGAGGTAATTTAGTTATGCAGGTACAACATGATGCCAGCTGGGATGATGCACAACACCTGGTCATTAACTCCCTTGTTTCTGTACCGCAATCCAGTATACACCTGTGTTGTGTTGGTGGGCACGGGAGGTGTACAGGTGGGTACGGAAGGCGTACAGGTGGGCACGGGAGGTGTACAGGTGGGCACGGAAGTACAGGTGGGCAAGGAAGATGGTGTACAGGTAGGCACGGAAGGTGTGTAGAGGTGGGCAGCATAGGCTAGGAAAATGTACAGGTGGGCTAGGAAAGTGTACAGGTGGGCTAGGAAAGTGTACAGGTGGGCAGTGTGTACAGGTAGGCACGCACGTGTACAGGTGGGCTAGATGGTGGGCACGGAAGGCGTACAGGCATAATGATGTACAGGTAGGTCTAGGAAAATGTACAGGTGGGCAGCAGGTGGGCACGGAAGGCGTACAGGTGGGCACGGAAGTACAGGTGGGCAAGGAAGATGGTGTACAGGTAGGCACGGAAGGTGTGTAGAGGTGGGCAGCATAGGCTAGGAAAATGTACAGGTGGGCTAGGAAAGTGTACAGGTGGGCTAGGAAAGTGTACAGGTGGGCAGTGTAAACAGTAAACGTGTATAGATGACCCAAATAATTATTCTGGTAGCAGCTGCGGGAATCGTTTAAAGCCACACCTGTTTACTATTACAGTTCCTATTTATCCACACACACACACACACACACACACACACACACACACACACACACACACACTTATCATCGCTACAACACCACACAATACCTTATTTTTTTCATAGTTTCTCATTGTCGTCATTATCACTTTATCACCGTCAATACCTCATCATTACAAACCCTATACCTGAGAGCAGCAACATATCCAGCTCAGGGCAGTGTGGTGTATTATGACCAGTCTGGGAGTACCAACCGAGGTGTCATACCTGTTGTTGTACTATTACCCACATGCCATGACTCCTGCCCGGTGTCATGAGTCCTCCCAGGTGTCACAAGTCCTGCCAGGTGTCACAAGTCCTCCCAGGTGTCACGAGTCCTGTCAGGTGTCACGACACGAGTGGTGTTGGCAAGTGTCATAACTGGTGGTAGAGGTTGGGGGAGAGGTGACCGGGTTACATTAGATAGATACAACACTCGTGTGCAGCTACAAATAGTGAAGGTGTTGGGTTGTAGCGTGGACCACTTGGCACCCGACACAAATGCCAACACACACACACGCGTAGATCTGGGCTAGTTACTCCTACCACCCTACCAGTCCCCCCTACCCTACCCTCCCCTAACTACAGTCTGCGGGGTATTTCGAGATCATGTACCCACGTATTTGTCTCCGCGCCGACCGTGAGTGCCTTGCTCTCTCCGTGAACGTGAGGGTATAGTAACTCTCGGTGAGGCAGAGAGGCACTTGTGGGTAGCCAATAAAAGCTCGAGTAACTATGATAATGGGGCACATATGGTCTGCTAAGTGGTGATTGTATGTATGTAATAATAAATAATAATAATAAACGGTTTATTAATAGAGTTGCAGCCGGTGGCTGAAAATATACAGACTTACATTTGATTTAGACATAATGATATAATATGCATTGAATACATTTACAGGGCTGTACAGTACATAAATCAGGAGTTGTTTATTATTTTAACAGTAGATGGGATGGTGCTGTTCTTATATCTATTGGTGCGGGCTCTTATGGGCTGAATTTTGTTGTAGTGGCGGACTGCGCGAGTTGGGTGGGGGGCTGCAGGTGGCGATGGCGAGGGTGGTGCAGTAGTCCACGGCCAAACCTTTCCAGTGCTTGGTGGTGGAGGTCACTGAGGGATGGCATTTCCAGGGTGGAGAGAGCGTTGGTGTAGCCGGAGTATTCTGCGCCGAGCATGATTCTGCAGGCCCTTTTCTGTACCTTCTCTAGCTGACGTTGTTGGGTGGAGTTGAGAGAAGACGACCAGGCTGGTGACGCATACGTTAGTTTGGGGAGAATAAAGGCGTTGTAGATGGTCCTCAGCTCTGGCGTGGGTGTCCCAAGTGACCTAAGTCTTCGTAGCATGTAGAGACGGTACGAGGCTGCCTTGACTGTGTTATTTACATGGGCCTTCCAGTCAAGTTTGTTGTCTATAGTTACACCCAGGAGTTTGGCAGACTGCACCAGCTGGAGAGGATGGGCACCCACTGTGACTGCTGGGGCTTGCACTGGAGTGGTGGCGGTATTGATGTGCATGACTACGGTTTTGGTATGGTTGATGGTGACCTTGTTCTCCGTAGTCCATGCCTGTAGCCTGTCCAGGGTGCCTTGGAGCGATGAGTAGTCTGGTGCGGTGTTGTCCACTGAAACCCCCACAGTGCAGTCATCCACGTACTTCCACCTGTGAGGAGTGTCCGATAGAGCGTCGTTGATCAGGATGAGGAAGCAGAGTGGTCCCATCTTGGTCCCCCGGGGAACACCGTAGGTAAGGTGTTGGAATGTAGAGACCAAGCCCTGATACCCCACTGCTTGTCGACGTCCACTCAAGAAATCAGTGAGCCATGAGACCAGGTTGGTGGGCAGCCCTAGTGCAATAGCCTTGTTGATAACAGTGCAGTGATCAACAAGGTCAAAGGCCTTCCTGAAGTATGTATGTATGCATGTATGTAACTTCCACCTCACGCTGTTTAATCTTAGTCTGGCCTCAGATACTATCGCCGATTTAGTCCAGTGAAGGCTAGAGTCTGCAATACGACTAGACTAGGTTAGGCTAGGTTAGGGACGCTTACAACTGTTCATGTAACCAAACTCCACGTCTTCTAGCTAAACATCAGGTTACACACACCTTGCCCATACCTGGCGATCAATTTCAGGGGTTTCTTGTACCCCATTGAAGCTTTAATCCCACAGAGGCACTTCCCGGGTGAAAGCATGATCTACAGGGCTGTTACTACTAGCAGTCCACAAGTCACTCCAAAACCACTAGTCTACAGGAATTCAACCATGTTTTTATGAGACTATTAAATCGTTTTATTTATCGTACAGATTTTACCCACATTATGCATAACTAAACAATAAAACTTGACCATCTTCATCACTTATTCCCTGATCTCTATATATTGATGTTTTCTCCTTTTGTAATGGAGGAACAGTACTGGTGAGATAGGCTCTAATCCTAACAGATCTCAAGTTAACAGAACGTAAACATAACTATTAAGGTCCAGTCGTAATGGTCCCATGAGTCTTAATTCACCCACACCAAATCTTTACTAAACATTACGTATATAGCGAATAAGTCTATGTTATTTACTTAACCTTAACCAAACAATAGGATTTATATCTCAAGTCATTATGTTGTGCAGGCTGGATCATCAGAGTGGACCTGCAGGATAGATCGTTGTAAAGGTTAAAGTGTAGGTTATAGGACTGTATGCAGGCCAGTGGTGTATAGGAGTTATGACTGTGTAACATAGAGTGGGGGGCAGGCCAGGTAGGTACAAACAAGTCCTCGGGTGCATGAGAAGGAGGGGGGGAGGAAGACCTACCACACCGTATTACCTTGCACCTCCTCCACCATGACCACCACTAACACAATCACCTGTGTGACCATGTAAGGTTGCATGACTCTTACACTACCTGCCTACCTGATTTTCTGCTTCTTTATCTATCTATCCTTCTTTCCCTCCTCTCCTGCTTTCCTTCTCGCCTCTCCTTCCTTTCTTCTCCCTCTTTCCGCCCTTCCCTCCCCATCCCTCCTCTCTCTATGTGCGGTGGTGGGTGGGCTCATACGTAAGCTATTTAACACTCGAGTGACGCCAAACCAATCCCTTGTCGCTTGCCGGTAAACTGAAGCTTAATAATAAACAAAATACCGTAACATATAATAATAAACACACTTATATATATATACACGAATAACGAATATAAAATTTCCTCCCCAAAACATCCAAAAAATACAACCATTAAATAACGATACATGGAGACCAATAACACGTCAATAAACAGACCAATAAATTAAACACGCTCACTAAACACTGATCAAAAAACACAAATTAATAAATCGATTACAAATAAATGTGTTAATATTTAAATAAAACCACAAATAACGACCATAAAAAAAAATATTACAATCTAGAAAATTACCATAAAAAATCAGTTAATAATTCAATGAGATCAATACTGTAGCTCTTGACGTCTTCTGTATACAACGTTTAAATGTGAATACGATCGAAATCAAATGAAATAAATCGTAGACTCAAGTAGATATACCTCTGAGCGATAATAAAAACGATACGCCAAGAGAAAAGGAAAAAATATAGGCAACAGCATATAACAGAGAGAGAGAGAGAGAGAGAGAGAGAGAGAGAGAGAGAGAGAGAGAGAGAGAGAGAGAGACACTGATGTGACCCATTACTGCAGCTTTAACACATCTTGAAGGTAAAGTTCATTCTCCCTTCCCTTCCCTCCCCTTGCCTCTCATCCCTCCCTAACCCCTCCTCCTCGCCCTTTATCCTTCCTCCCTCCCTCCCCCTCTTCGCCCCCATCCCTGCCATCACGCCACCGCCCTTGTCTCCATCTCATCCCTTCACCTCACACACTCGCCTCTCCTCCCATCCCTTCACCTCACACACTCACCTCTCCTCCCCTCACCCCACACACCTTAATATAGCAGCAGTGGGCACCTGAATCTCCTTTTCCTTACCTAGTTAAGGAAACCGGAGGCCTTAACTCACTTACCTGGAGCTGCATTACTTTAGAAGTCCCAAAGTATATTCTGTTCATACACTTTTCTGTGTATGTATGTATATATGTATGTACCGTACCTCTCTATCTCTCTTCATACTCCTACCTATCTATCTATCTATCCATCTCTTACTTATCTATCTATCCAAAATCTCTTACGTATCTATCTATCCATCTCCTACTTATCTATCTATCCATCACTATATGTAAATGCAGAACGATTAAAAATACGTACCAATTTAGAGCTAGGATTTAATCGGCTTATGTTCTGATTCTTCTCACGTCACTCATACTATTGTTAAACTTAAAAGCTTTTATTTGGGGAGTAAAACTAGGAAAACTTTTGATTTTTGTGAGTAACATTAAGAAAACGCTTGATTTTTGTGAGTAACATTAAGAAAACGTTTGATTTTGGTGAGTAACATTAAAAACTCTTGAAAACTCTTGATTTTTGTGAACAACATTTAGAAAACTTGATTTTTGTGAATAACATTAAGAAAACTCTTGATTTCAATAAAAAATAAATAAAACTTGGTATTTGAGAGTAAAAACCAGAAAAAATACAAGTCTCTTAATTCACAAGTCTGAGCCTGCCAAAACTACTAGAGCGAGTTTCCCGATCTGCTTGTTGATACTCAGTAGGTTATGACGCAGCAAATTCCAAGCGGAAGTGCAAAGGAAGTTTAATTCGTGATGGTACAAGACGTAACGTGGGTCGGGAGGTGAGTGGGTCCGGTGGGCAGGTGGGTACTATTTCAGTTGTACAGTTGACCCATCATACTTTTCTAAGTGTGGATTTGTGACAAGGATGACGAAGTGATAATGCTTTTGGATGAGTAGAGGAGGGAGATCAAGACACAGAAGGGGAAAACAGAACAAGTGGAAAGAGGAGAGAATCTATGGTAACTGCTAATCTAGTATGTTGAATAGTAAACGCTAGAAATAATGTAAGAAATTTTGTTAGGGAGTTATATATATATGTGTTGCATTTAATTTAAGTAATATTTAATAGTTACCTGAATTATCAATAATTACTCCTGATTTAAATAGGTCTTGCGCAAGTCTACATTCCTTTGTCTGCGCGCGCATCCTACCAGCTACTGCTGACTGTCAAATTACCGGCCATCGTCATTTCCTTAACGATCGTGACCAGAGAAACACAACACTCAACACCTTCAGTGAAAACCGGCGATCATGGAGTGGCTCACCAACTAAGCTCCACCATTAATTCCTGACCTCCATCCACATCATCAAACCTGGAGTATCAACTTATAATGTAGGGTATCTTAACTTTATACTTTGTACGTAGTTTGATGTACTCTGACCCCCGACATTGCCAAGTAAGGTAATCACCCATTATGAGTGTTTATTTAATTCACATAACGTAATGTAAATATTTCTTGTCCCTATATCAACCAATTCAGGACAGTAAGGTGCCGTGACCAGGATCTTAGGCCTAAGTGTTACTTTATTATTTAACGAGAGTAATTATAACTAACGTAGCGGTGGGCGAGCCCGATTGTTGATAAACCTATGTTGCGCGGAGCTGCTAATGAAGCCCTTCGTGGCTGGGGGCACAAGGGGCTCGAGTCTCGTACTATTCCTCGGGGCATGACCGCCTCCGAGTACAATCGGGTTAAAAATGGAGTTAACCGGTGTCTTAGACGGAGCTTTCCCTACAGTAAGCACCGATTTATTCTTAAGGCAATGAGTAAGCAGGAGTTAGACACAGGGGACGGTGTTCATTTGGACACAGCAGGGAGCCAGCGTTTGTTAGATTTAATTCTAGAGAAAGCTAGATCTTGTGTTGCTAACGCTAATTAAAAGGACAACCGCGGTCCGACTAATTACCCAAATGTAGCCACAATTAAGTCAAATAATGGTCCTACATGAATAAATCGGACTGCCAATCACTTCTCGACTAGTATTTGGTGTCACAAAGTAAAAAAACTGTTAAACTTAGTTTAATCTGAGTTAATAGATCGCGTGCATGTACCGAGGGAGCGAGTAATTACCCAAATGTAGTCGCAATGAAGTCAAATGATGGTCGTACAAGCGTAAATCGGGCTGTGAATCACTTCTCGATTATTTGATGTCAGTCACAAAAAATTGGTAAACTTAATTTAATCTGAGTTGTTAGGTTAGGTACATGCACTTGATCTATTAACTCAGATTAAATTAAGTTTACCAATTTTTTG
The DNA here is from genome assembly GCF_018991925.1 of Homarus americanus. Taxonomy (NCBI): domain Eukaryota; kingdom Metazoa; phylum Arthropoda; class Malacostraca; order Decapoda; family Nephropidae; genus Homarus; species Homarus americanus. The sequence goes on along the minus strand of NW_024725031.1, from coordinate 4,042,533 downwards.
TGACTTCGTGACACCAAATACTAGTCGAGGTTAGGTTAGGTACATGCACTCGAGCTATTAACTCAGATTAAATTAAGTTTACCAATTTTTTTTGACTTCGTGACAACAAATACCAGTCGAGAAGTGATTGGCAGTCCGATTTATTCTTGTAGAACCATCATTTGACTTCATTGCGGCTACATTTGGGTAATTACTCGCTCCCTCGGTACATGCACGCGATCTATTAACTCGGATTAAATTACGTTTTCCAATTTTTTTTTACTTTGTGACACCAAATACTAGTCGAGAAGCGATTGTCAGTCCGATTTATTCATGTAGGACCATTATTTGACTTCATTGCGGCTATATTTGGGTAATTAGTCGGACCCGACTTCCCGGGTGTAGTACAACCGGGGTTATATGTAATCGAAGCTCCTTTTTCTGTGGTTTTTCTGAGTGTTTTCTTTTTAATTTTATTCATTCATGATAAGCTTAATAATTACCCATAAATTTAGTAATTTGACTAAATAATTTATCTATTTATTACTAGTGTAATTTAGTGCTTATAAATTGTCTAGCCTGCTGTTTCCAAGATGATACTTTCTTGTAATATTTCCATCATAATTGTTAATTGCGTTAATTTATGGTAGTAGCCAGGTTTCGAGTTTTCCATAAAAATACGTTTATCACATAATTCAGACTATTAAAGACATTTTTGTGGCATTTCCGGCGGACTTATATTTTTCGAGTATTTTAATATATAATATTACAAAGAATATTACTTGTTTAAAGTGGGCAGGGCATTGAAGTAGGGGGATAATGTTGGGTAAAACACTAAAATAAAACACCGAACGGATCATATGAAGATCTTCCCCCCCCAAAGTATCCAACTGAAGGTCCTCCCCAGTCGCGCTCATATGAAGATCCCCCCAACATATAATATGAATAAACAACATAAGGATTAAATAATAAAATATTATTCAGATTACTTTATTGTTACACTAAATATTGGTGTAGGTTAGGTTAGGTTAGGTTGTCAAAGTGCCGTCAGGTCAGGTAAGGTCAGGTAAGGTCAGGTTTGGTCATTGGTCAGGTCAGATCCTCCCATCCAGGCTTGATCATATGAAGATTCCCCCCCCCAGGCTAGATCATATGAAGATCCTCCCCCTCAAGTAGGTTTGGGGGGGAGGATCTTCATATGATCCCACCGAACTCTGAAGTGGGAATAACAAGCATTCGCTAGTGAACGAGTAAACGGGTGGAAGGTGTGGGAGTAGTTGTCTTTCTTGGGGGGGTACAGTACAGTGTAACAGTTGGGAAAGATTACAGTGCAGAATAACGATTCGACAAAAAGGGGTTTCGTCAGCTGAATGTAATGGTCTAGCACTAACCAGATGTAAATACTATAGTTACAATAGGATGAGAGGGGGATGGAATTGTGTTTTAAGTAAGGTGTTTCTTTGTAAAAACGGGCGTAAATTGGCACATGGATTGTGGATTTGTTTGAATCTGTAAGAGGTGGAACTTCCCCAAGCTGAATAAAATAGTCTAGCTGTAGCCAGAATAAGACGACGTCGCACTGAAGGGATTAATTATCAATCAAAACAAAACATGAAGTGGTCACCACATTTATTGTAATACAAACGATGTGAACAAAAGTAGTTCAGGTGGCCGGTATATAATCAACAAAGCATAGTTTAATTGTGCCAAACAGTTACGTTAAATGGATAAAATAAAAAAATAAAATGTGCTATTTGTGATACAAAGCTGTTGCTTAAAGATGTTAAATAATAGTTATATATTAAGCACTAGACGGGACGGTAACCCTGGACGAAGTTGCAGGAGGAACCCTTAACTACCTACCCATTCCCCCACCACCCAATTCCTACTCTGGTAGTCGAATCACTACAGACAGTTTTCAAAGAATAAAGTTGTATCCTCATTTCGATTAGGCAGTTATGATAAAAAGTTATATCTAGTATTTCAAGCAACGATCACGCACGTGTGAAGTAAAATCATGTTTGATTTTCTATTATCTGATCTGCTGTGGGGTAGGGGCAACTCAGGCCACCTGAGAAAGTGCATAACCAATACAAATTCATCCTCACTACCTCAATCATCCCTGCTCCTTGTGGGAGAAAGTGAAATAAACAAGATCAAAACTACCACAGCCAGGCCTCTTTTCCAGCCGCTTCACACTCTTGTTCGCCTCCCATCCCCCTGCACACCAAAGCCGGTGAAAGCGCTTCATTCCATCTCTTCCTCAGACTACTTCTCCCTTACCTCCGACTTGTGAGCCCTCTTCACACATTTAGTCCCTTATCCTGTATTAGCATCCAAAATCCAAATTTAATACAGCTTTCAATATTTGCAAGAACTATCAATGTTATCCATGTCTACTAGTCTAATAACAAGACTTAATACTATTCAGATATGATCGCCGCAATATTTGAGGCGCGGAGTGGCGGTCACTAAATATTTGGGACTACAATACATGACTGCATGGAGTAGGTGACTTGAGGCAGATCGATGGCCGCTTCACTGCACAGAAATGTCAATATATTAGATTTTTCTGCCCCATCCTTTAGAGACACTGTCCCATCCCCATAATTTTTGTTAAAGATCGTTGCCCAGTCCAAATGGCTAGGTGCTAGACTAGCCGAGCAGGGGCTGTGATATGAACCCCATAGTAAATCCATGGAATACAATGGTAAACACCTGGGAGCCAGAGAGGGAGGGGAAGGACTCCAGCCGCATTAATGGACAACACCAGACCGGCTCCAGGCGGTCATCGAGAAGGGTGGCTGGACGTGGTTCTGAAACTACTGCTCTCAGTAATGAATTAAAATGATTTAAAATTGAGTTACTGAACTATGGATATGTGAAACAAAAAATATCCAGTACAACTTTGGTTTGTTAAAACTTTCTGATGATTTATAACTAAAGTTTAAGGTCTGTAATAAAATTTTATTCGTTAAGTTGAAGATTGTTGAATAAGGTGGAATGCGGTGTGAGATAGAACTGATTTTAACCCATTATCACAACGTCTGACTATTTCACTCAGCTGAGAGGAGCCCCTTCGTGTGTGAGTTAATCAAAATTACATACCCAAATAAGGAGAAAAATTAATTCGTTATTTCTTTACAGTGACGTGACGGCACCCTTTGACCGAATTGCCGGTGACCAGACTATGGGAGTTGTTCGTTTCAGCTACTTGTTCACATTATTATTTAAAATAAATATCCTTTTCCATACATTGAGTATTTTAATTGCACCTTATACTAGTCTTCTATCTATATATTGTGCTCTGCTCACCCTTACGTGAGTTAGCCTTTGTGATAGTTTAAAATAATGGATCATTATCAAACCAAAGTGATTTTACTTCATTAAGATCGTGACCGCTGCTCGAAATACTGGGCATCACTAAGCTTGTATTTGTGTTCTTATTATAACTGCCTTATGGAAATGAGAGGATTCCTTATTCTACCCTGTAAATTGTCTGCAGTGATTCCACTACCAGGAACCCAGAGCGAGAGGTGGAGTCGAGGGTTCCGTCTCGTGCACAACATAGAAACTTTATCACTTTAAGACCATTAGCAACGGCTATATCGCTTTGCATCATATTGTTCATTTGTTAAAAATTATTATACGATCATTGTTACCCATTTAATATGTTTAGCACAACTACTGTGGTTTACCGATTCTATACCGGACACCTGCCAACTGAACTACTTTTGTTCACATCGTTTGTATTAAAATAAATGTGGTGCCCACTTCCTGTGGTGAAGTCAGGAGTGGATCCAAATGTACCGTGAAATCAGGGCTTAAAAAGGTGTTGGGACGAGCCATGGTTACAGTAGATGAATTAAATACCGTTTTACTGGAACTAGAAGCTGCAATAAATGACTGACCCTCGAGTTATGTCTAGTTATCTCGAGGACCCACAGCTCGTTAGTGGAAGACGTGTGAGGTCATTTACCCGATCAGAAATAACAAAGGGATCTGTTGGATAACATCTGGCATGACAAGGAAATAATCCCACATCGGTATGAATTTGTTTGTAATCTTTCAAATTATTTGTGGAAACGATGATCCAATGATTACTTCTCTTAGAGAAACACATGGGTTTAACAAGCCAATAGAGGCCCTTCTCTGCCAAAGGTCGGCGACGTGGACCTCGTCTAATGTGGCGACTTGGCCGGATCATAAGGTTATTCCAGGGTCTGGACGGGGCATGTCGAGTGATTCAGTTGAAAACTGGAATTGGTCTTCCGACTCGTCCACTTGTAAAATTGTACCCAGTAGAAAGCGACTTTGACAGCGAACCAATTCCTATGCCGACGGATATTACTCAGTCTGACAGGAACACAAATTCACGTCCAAAAAGACGGGCTGCTTTAGGGCCAACCTAATTATGGCATTCCATGATTGGGGAAGGTTAATTATAATGTAACATTAATTTGGTGGCGGGAATATATCGTAATTGCTAATCTACTATGTTGAATAGCAGAACCACAAATAATCTAAAGAAATTGTTAGGGAATTGTATTGTATATACTGTATATGTTGCATTTAACTTAAGTTATATCTAGTTGAAATAATAATAGTTACCTGAATTATTAATAGTTACTCCTGATTTAAATAAGTCTTGCGCAAGTCTACATTCCATTGTCAGTGCACGCATCCTACCAGCTATTGCTGACTGTCAAATTACCGGCCATCGTCAGTTCCTTAACGATCGTGACCAGAGAAACACAACACTCAACACCTTCAGTGAAAACCGTCGATCATGGAGTGGCTCACCAACTAAGCTCCACCATTAATTCCTGACCTCCATCCACATCATCAAACCTGGAGTATCAACTTATAATGTAGGGTATCTTAACTTTATACTTTGTACGTAGTTTGATGTACTCTGACCCCCGACTTTGCCACTTAAGGTAATCACCCAATACGAGTGTGTATTTAATTCATATAACGTAATGTAAATATTTCTTGTCCCTATATCAACCAATTCAGGTCAGAATCCATGGGAAGAGTGAGCGAGTGAGCCCACCATCATTTGCCATACTGGTCTGGTGACGAGGAGGCAGGTGTCAGGTGGTGTCAAGACTCCTGCAGCAGGCTGGCGACATTTACCCTGCTGGGAGACGCGTGTGTGTGTTTCCCAGCTGACTCGTTCACTGCGCCCCAAGCTAACATAACTATTAGAAAAAAAGGCTAAGTACTAATGGGTTTCCAGTCCTAATGGTCCAACCTAAGTTAACCTAACCTAATTATCACTGTGCCGCTTCTGTTAGTGAAGTTACCTTAAAAAAAATTGAGGATGTTCCCCCATTTAGTATTCCACTACGTAACATAATTTCCCACCTTGCTTCAGTTAACCCCCACACACCCTTTCCCAGCATTACTCATGGTCAAGAAATATACAGTATAAAGTAAACCATCTCTGTGTCCACAATTTCATCGACAGTTGTACTCCGTGAGACTCAATATGTCTCAAAACAGGATATTAAATTTTATGGGAGGGGGGGGGGCTATCTACATGTGATTTATTTTCTTATCTTCATTATCTTATCTGTTTCCTGGTGCGCGCGTGTGTGCGCGGGGGGGGAGGGGTTAGTTTGACAGCAGCAATTATCATCCGAACTCTTCATAACACCCCCTTAACGTGCTGTACTGTACACATGCGCAGGAGTTACCAGATCGTGTTTTAACGCGGGACGTGTAATCATAGTTTTGCCAATGAAACCGCTGATTACTAACACATGCGCGGGTGAGCGTTACTGAATTTACATCCACTTAGGTGTTATCTGAATCCTAATTACCATCAAATTTCAGACTTCCCATTTTTGTATTTATTTATTTATTTTTTTTTTTGGGGGGGGGGGGGGAGACAGATTTGAAGCACTGTTCCACAACCTCGGGAAACGTTTCATAATATTTTTTATGGACACTTAAAATATTCGAAATTACGGATCACCCAAAGATTTGACATCCCAGTTTTATTTTCCACTGAGATTTAAACACACTAACGCTACCTGGGAGGATTTAGTTAGAGTAAAGGTATTTAATAAAGTGAAATAAGCAGAGGTGTGTCAGGTAGATGATCTTAAGTGGTAGATATTTCAATCCTTTGTCAAAACTGTCATCACCCCACTACCTCGCCCCCTACTTATGGTACTGTTGACACTCGCTCTCCCTACGTATGATACTGCTGACACACGCTCTCCCTACGTAATGGTACTGCTGACACATGACCCTCCCAGCACATTTACGCTGGTTCATTCCTCAGACTCCTTCAGTGATTCTCATGGGGTGGGGAGACAACACACCCCTCTCACGCGACTGTGCCAAATATTTTCCCGTTCATAAAATACTGTTTAACCTAATGATGCAAACAAAAAATCAAGACACGTGATTGTTTGTTATTCTATTATCACGAGTAGCGGGAGGATTACGAGTAGCGGGAGAATTACGAGTAGCGGGAGGATTACGAGTAGCGGGAGGATTACGAGCTAGCGATTATTACGGATTACAAGAGGATTAGCGAGGTTCCCAGAGTAACAGAAGCCGTAAGACAGGAACGAGTCCAAGTTCCATAAAAATGAAGAAATTCGGATTAATTATTATATCGAGGGTCTGTTGGTGACCCTGAAAAGGTGTTGGGAGGAGTATAAGGCCGATGATGAGGACAAAATAATAGGTGGGATATAAGAGACGGAGTGAAGGCAGGACTGGTGAAATGCAGGACGACATACCTCAACAACCTGTCCGCCTGCCTTATTACAGTACACACCAACTCCCATCTTCATCTCGCCTTATCCTCCTCTACCTTAACCTAAACTAATGCCTATTTTACTGTACTCTAACCTAACCTACCTTTATTTTTATCTACCCTAATCCAACAAAACTTTCTTAACCCCGCCCCCTAACCTAACAATTTAACCAAACGTAACCAAATTTAACACCTCGCCAAATATAACCTAACCTAACCTGTCGTTACCTAACATAAGTCACAACCGCCTAAATCTAACTATGGTTAGGGTGTGTGCCGGGAATAGGAGTCAAGCCCCCCCCCCCCTTCCTCCCTATGTGTGCTGCGGTGTTAAATGGCAGCAGCTATAGCCTTGGGGAGGGGAGAATAAAAGGTTTGCGTCGCTTGAAAACCTCGATGGTCTTACTCCCCATGTTACGTAATGGTCCAACCGCACGTTCTCCTGCACACTCGGATGGCAATATTTCTCTCACACAAGTAACCCATGAGCTTGTTAACACCCAACAAAATAAAAAACTTAAACAAACGTAAATTAGAAAAGTTACACTTATCCCATTGCACACCGAGTAACCACACACGCTTCTAGAGCTCCGCGGGGACTGATTCATAAATTGCTTCTGGACGGAGTAAGACAAATCTGAAGGAGGATGGTGCAAGAGGAGGAAACAGCCTCAGGGTATAATAAAACGAGGATGCACTCTCGCAGGCGTGAGTCAGTTACATGCTCAAAAGAGGTTTCTGTGTGTGGGCGAGTGTGTAAAGGCCGCTGGAGAAGTATCAGGTTGGCACTTGATTATAAACGTAAGAAGATATGATGCGGTCCGGTCCTGTGGTTGGTGGCTACATTGACCAAACACACACACACACACACACACACACACACATTGAGTACCGTACACACCGAGTCATTGCAAATATCGAATACCGTGCACCGAGTCCTGGCAAATATCGAATACCGTGCACCGAGTCATGGCAAATATCGAATACCGTGCACCGAGTCCTGGCAAATATCGAATACCGTGCACCGAGTCCTGGCAAATATTGAATACCGTGCACCGAGTCCTGGCAAATATTGAATACCGTGCACCGAGTCCTGGCAAATATTGAATACCGTGCACCGAGTCCTGGCAAATATTGAATACCGTGCACCGAGTCCTCACCGAGTCATGGCAAATATCGAATACCGTGCACCGAGTCCTGGCAAATATCGAATACCGTGCACCGAGTCCTGGCAAATATCGAATACCGTGCACCGAGTCCTGGCAAATATCGAATACCGTGCACCGAGTCCTGGCAAATATTGAATACCGTGCACCGAGTCCTGGCAAATATTGAATACCGTGCACCGAGTCCTGGCAAATATCGAATACCGTGCACCGAGTCCTATCGGTGCAAAGTAGAATACCGTGCACCGTGCACCGAGTCCTGGCAAATATCGAATACCGTGCACCGAGCAAGTCGAAAATATCCCGTGCACCGAGTCCTGGCAAATATCCGTGCACCGAGTCCTGGCACCGTGCACCGAGTCCTGGCAAATATCGAATACCGTGCACCGAGTCCTGGCAAATATCGAATACCGTGCACCGAGTCCTGGCAAATATTAAATACCGTGCACCGAGTCATGGCAAATATTGAATACCGTGCACCGTCATGGCAAATATTGAATACCGTGCACCGAGTATCTAACACAACGAGAACTATGTCCCTCACAAGAAACTTAATTGACTTGGTTTTTCCATTCTCACAGATAAGAGCGACTAAGTATATAATAGGCTTATTGCCAGGTAACCTCGCAGCTGAAGCCTCGTTACCTGTTTCTCTGCCTCCCTCATCTATCCTCCTCCCTGCCATTCCCACCTCCTTCCTCACGTAACAAGTGTTCGTGTTGCCACCCTCACCACCAAGGTCACCCGCCCCTTCCCCTGCCGTCACGCAAACAGGAATCTGGTCCTACCGGTTACTTCCGGAATTATTTGGTTTCAACCTATTGGCTGAATGAGGGCGTCTAGATTCAAAATGGGCTCCAATCCTGCAGAGGTTGATTAAGTTGGAGCCCATTAGACCAGACGCCGATTCGATACTCAAGAAGTCAAACGTAACAAGTGGGAAGTTTTAACCTCGAATATCTTAGTTTAAACTTCAACAATCCCTGAGTTGCAAACCAGTAATATGATATCTCCCTTACTTACAAACCCAAAGAACTATAAAAAAAAAATAAAAACCTTGCCTCAAGTGTACAAAGACAAAAGTCGTGTCGCGGTTTTGAATGAAGATTAGATATAACTCGTGAAACATTATGAGAGCCCTACCACAAGGCAGAGCGCACCAAAAGTTTCAGCCCTTCGGCAAGTGTTTTCACCAAATTTCACACGACTTTTGTCTTTGACTGTACATACAAAGAACATCACACCTTACGTAAAAGAATTAACGGCAAAAACTCTAGGGCTAGTAAACACACCTTTGTAGTAATGAGTAGGGTGGAATTTGAGGCTTATGAATAAATAAATAGATTAACTTTGGTACTGATTAAATATATTTCTAAATGGCTAAGGGGGAAAATAGGTGACTTTTTTTTTAATCGGGAAGGTCAAATTGCAATGGATGAACAGATATTGCAGTGTAGTTCTGTTTTTTAAAGTGACAATCGCTGCCTAATACAAGTGTTTGATTATTTTTTTAATAAACTTATCATATTAAAGTTCACACAACTTACTCTTAAAAGTTACAAACACGTTACCCCCAACTTGCGATATCTATACACATTAATATTACACAAGCGCCATAAAAATATACGATTTATGTATAGTGAATACAAAGAAAAAAAATACAGCGTTTATAATTACAATCAATATATACACTGTACAGTATTTCAGTATACAGTTTCTAATGAAATTTTATCCAAATTCATAATGCACTGAGAACGTGAACGTCACCAAACTCTGGGTGAGGCAAAGGTTGGATGTGATATTGGTAGAGAGGAAACCGCCAAAATTCTGGAACTGCCAGCTGCCTCGATCATCTTTAAAGCTTTCACGCCCCACACGGTGGCCTTATGCCAGTCGCTCACATGACACCACACCACGCTCCCAACAATGAGAAAGAGTGAGCGATTCACCTAACAGGTAACGTGTGTCAAATTCATCATATGAAGAAATGTTGCTGGTCAATGGTGACCCAACCTAATTTAGCCAGTACGAGGGGATCAAGATTAGCAGCACCTCATTTTTAATCGTTGGTCAGCTTGGGGTCCATTTGATCAATCACAAAAGAGAACAGGTTACTGTTTTAGCCAGAATACTGTTTAAGTTCCTCCCCACCTAACTCAACATTCCGATCCCTGACTGAACAGTGTGTAGGCCTAATCTCGACCGCTACAGCTGAAATCGTTGGGTCGTAAAACAGCATTATAGACGTGCTCCTATAAAATGTTAGATACGGTAGTTTAACCACTTAGGTGTTTCTGGCTTTACTCTTTGTGCGGAGCTACCATGTACTAGTCACTTTGGATTTAACAAAACACTTGAAATTACAAAAAAAAAAATTGTGCGTCGGTTAGCAAGTGCGGCCGGCGGTGGGCGAGCAGTTGTGACCTTGTGCTTGTGTGACCTTGGGCAGCCCAGCCACTCTCCAGGGGACTGTTAAACCATCAGCATTACATAATACCCGCACCATAATTTTCCACTACACCACGACCATTAACACCCCCACACTACACCTGCCTCAGTACCTTCACTAACGGACACCTCTTACCTTATTACAGCCACACCCAAATGAATGTCTTACAGCATCCACAAATGTTTTCTGTGGACTATAAAACATCATTCCCTTGTCTACCACATCCCGGTAGCCAGCTGATACACAGTACTGTATAGTCACATCTTCAGTCTAAGTGCAATTCTGAGTTGTCATCTGTGTCCCCTAATTTAGATGGTTCCATTTTCCCACCAATAGTCAAGGGGAAATGTTAAGTCAGTAACCCTGTATTCTTAAGTATAGTTTTATTGTTTCACACCCAAATTAATGACAAGATATCTTTCCTTAAATATTCCCTTAGACCAGTGGTTCTTTAAACCTTTTTACTACCACGCCCCCTCTAGGAATTGGTCCTTCCCTCCACGCCCCCCTTGCATCCAAGAATAAAATTCCCTCCCCGATTTTAAAGAAAAATGAAAAATATTGTGTTTTTAGTCTTTTTATTGAGTATAAATTAGTGAGATACTTGACACTGCTTCTTAGCTACTAGATCTTGAATGCGTGGTTGAATGCCAGAGAGAGCACAACGTAAATCCCCTTCAACGTTCAGCCTGTTTCTGTACTTGGTCTTGACAGCAACGAGCGTGGAATATGCAGCTTCACAAAGATACGTGGATACGAACATAGTTAGAATCCGAAGAGCCTGATGTGAGATCAGAGGGTAAACAGGAAGGTACTTGACCCAGAACGTCTCAAGATCCAGTTCTTTGAAGTCTTCCTTACCTATGGAGTTGAACTTCAACTCAAGAAACTCCTCTTGCACTTCATCCGAAACATCAGCTACTTCACATTGAAATGGGTTCCTCATGAATTTCCAGGCTTCACGCTTCTCATCTATTTCTGGGAAGCATCTGATGAATTCTGTTTTCAAGTCAGTTAGATGAGTGATGATTTGTTTCTTTAACTCAGAATCAAGGTTAGCGTGAATGAGAGCAGAATCCAAGTTACTAAAACTGGCTGTATTTCCCTGGTGAATTCGACACTTCCAGAGGTCGAGTTTGGCCATGAAGGTTCGAATGGTGTCGTGGTGCATGATGATGTTGATGTTTTTCCCTTGTAGTTTAAGGTTGAGAGCATTCAACGCTTCGAAGATGTCCACCAGGTAAGCTAGAGATAGCTGAAAGCCTTCAGACTGGAACTTGTCATGGAGATCTGCCTTCTGCTTCGAATCAAGTAATATTGCTACTTCTTCTCGTAATTCTTAAAGCCGTCCAAGCATGTTCCCCTTTGATAGCCATCGTCCGTTCGTGTGAAAAAGCAAGGTTTCATGTGCAGATTCCATATCCTTACACAGCAGTTTGAAGAGACTACTGTTTGAGGCTCCAGTTTTGATAAAGTTGACTACCTTGATAGCCACGTTCAGGACATCCCTCATTTCAGCAGGTAAAGTTCTGGATACTAAGGATTCACGATGAAGTATGCTGTGTGTACCTACAACAGACGGATTTTTTCTTTCACCATTGTAATGAATCCAGACTGCAGACCAAGCATGGCTGGAGCTCCATCAGTGCACACCCCTACCAGCGAGTCCCACGAAAGTTGGTTTTCCTGAAAGAAGTTTGATACATCATGAAAAATAGCTGCTGCAGTTGTACAACTTTCCATGGGGTGACAGAACAGCATTTCCTCTTTTACACTGTTGCATGACACATACCTCAACAGCCTTAACTGAACAAATGTGAGAGAAGAGGAATTATTGCCACGGACGTGTGCAGAAGACTGGGAGAGAACGGGGCTCACCAGTCACCAACAAGCAGTATACAGGTCCAGGATAGGGTTTCGAGGGATAGGGAGGGGGGTCAATAAGTACAGAAAATGGTAAGCCCTAAGTAAAAAAAAAAAATAGCCTATAGAAAACTAAAGTTATAAGGCGATACTTTTGCATTTTTTCATAAACTTCTCAATATTAGCCCACGCTCTTAAGAGAATAAAAACTAAAATTATAATTAGAGAAATTCCTACTTTTTCCCTAGGGCTTGCCCCCCCCCCCCGTTAAGAACCACTGCCTTAGACATTACAAAGCCAAATATACCATCCATGAAGTACTGTCCGAGCCCTTCATCGTCTACTGTAGGCAGCTCCCCGTTTAAGGTTTATTTATACACAACTCTAAAACTGGCAGCTAAGCCCTAACAGCTCCCGGGCCGCACGTGCATTCCGTAAAAAGGTTAGTAGGTGAGGGCAAGATGTCTTACTATTCACAATCATATTCACCCTGACTGCTGAATTATTACCACTCCGGAGGAATTTATTTACTAGTTTTAAACATTCTTCTTTGCCTACAGACTTGTTAAATGCTGACCATTATCCGTTCTCAAATCAATATCAATGCAACTTTAGCAGCAGTTTAGGGTTTCTATTTATCTTAAGTCACCCAACGTATGAGAGCGAAGGGAACAACAAAATCGTATAGTGACACATACACTTGGGAATATTCATCCCCCAAACCCGCGATTTTGGCACGAAATTCAGGTCCGAAAAGTAGCCAAGAACATTGAATAAACCCAATGTGTGCTTCAGAGCATATTGCTCAGTATAAAGCTGTAACTTAAAAACAAAACACACTTTTTTATTACACATCCACATAAAAAGTATGCCTTATAGAGTCGGCAAATATCCACAAACCCTCCTGTATTAATAAACATCTTGTTTGTTTATGAAACCGCCAAAATAATCGGTTTTCTAAACACAAAAACAGTCACGACCTGGCAGTGTTCAACTAATCAGTATAGTAGGAGTGCCGGCCTCTTGCCAAAGTTAGTAATGCATTTCCGGTTCACTGCTTCCTCCTTTATAACAGGGAAGGGGGGGGGGGTGCGATGGGGAATAAGGAGATATCGTGCGCTCTCATGTTCCTCGCGCCAACACCCGGCCAAGTAATATCAAATGTCTTATAATGGTTCTTACTATAACAATGAATGTACTTTAACGATGCAATATATGCAAACAATCGCTTCAAACTCATATGAACGATACATCTTCACCTGATCTTATTATGAACGACCTTACACAGTAGATTCATTTTCCCCTGATCTTATTATTTATGAACAACCTTACACAGTAGAGCGTACCCATAGAACCATACAATAAGGAGCGTAGCACTACACCTTCCAGTCATACAAGCCGCTGTTAACTTATGGCGATCTATATAACCAACAGATCACCCTGTCTCGGCCGAGATAAATTTCTTTCATTGTAAGTGACAGTGGGACTAGCTTGCCAAGCTAGGTTCACTATACACCACGGGAACACAAGAGTGCGCCAAGCCAACCTGAGTGTTCCAGCGCTGTGGTGCGCAGACCCAGGACGCCAGAACAGGCCCGCTGGTAGCAAGGTCTTCACTTCCGTAGTTTATGGACCTGTGATGGCGCGACTCAACTAAAACATACCACCTCGCACTTTCTAAATTCATCCTAAATCATTAATTATTTGAAAAACTACGGTAAGTTACACCATCACATAACACACCTGACCTTTACAGGTCTATATATCAGATTAACGAGAAGCGAAACAACGGAATAAGTTGCATACGAAATAGCGAGTCTTGGCAACGAGCGCTGTTACTAAGGTCGGGCGGCAGGCGACTCTCCCCTCCTCTATACCTCTTACATAACAACTGGCCCGGCGCTGGTTCCCTTATATTCTTGCCTGCGGCCAGTTACTACCTGTGCAAATACCCGTCTATTCCCTTATATTTTACTTACTAAAATATGTCCAACAATACCCATTCAACAGATCAATTCGTGAGTTATATTCTATTTGTACAGCTGTTCTGATCAATAAGTGTAACGCATAGTAAATCATGAACTACAGTATATTCAACATTCAATTCCCTTGATTTCAAATTCTTACATTTATTTGCACACCTGATGATAAACACCTCAACGTCACCGGGGGAAAACGGGGGTTAGGTTAGATTTCCATTAGGGTGTTTAATCATCAGGTGAAATAAGCTGGGATGCATAATCATCATCCAAGCGCAGACCCAGTACTTTTTCTTTAGTGCAGTATTGTACTCAGGCGTTTTGTATAGTAAAAAGTAATTACTATTGACTTGAGAATATCTCCTTAAATTAAGTTCGCGTGGCTTCAAAATGCCCATGATATTGGTCAGATTAAAAATAAATAAATCTGAGGGTGGAGGGGGGGCGTACTTCCCTCCAGCAGGGTGGGCTCGATGCGCGCCATGATCCCCCATCCACAACTTCTTGGACCCCCCCCCCCCTTTTTTGATATTCCTGGATCCACCCGTCATTATCGTGCAAGGGAAACCAAAAGATAAACTATATAATATATATGAGAGAGAGAACGCTTTTCACTACAAGGTGTGTATAATTATGCCACTAAAAAAAAGCCAGACGCATGTACAAGGACATCCACTTCCACACGACCTTGCTATCGTGAGTTGAAACAATATCGGCAATCCAGAGAGTGAGGCAGGTTTTTAAGCGATCCCGCGAGGTTAGTGTAGTGGCGTCTCATGTCCTCAAGTAGGCTTGGCACACACTCGTAACAATGATAGCAGACAACCATTGATATCTTGAGAAAGTAAATGTATTAACTCTTAGTATCATCTGGAATAGTACACGTAACATGGTGGTAGTAAGAACATATCAGAATGTTACCACGATTACCACTTCATTATTTATTATTTTGTTTTACATTTACATAATATGTACATAAATATACTTTACAATGGAGTTGATGTACATTAATATAATTTGGGAGGGAAGCAATGGGTTGTATTAAGGTGAAACGAGGACAGAAGCTGTCAGTATCTGATATAATGGTTTTGGTGGTACATTAAAAGTAGGAATATAAAGCGGGTATTACAAAAATATTAATACTTAACCAATAGATATTTTTTAAGAGATGATTTAAAGGAAGGGAGCATAGTCTTTGCTCGGATGTGTGGGGGTAAGTTGTTCCACAACTTCACACCATATTTTATAATGGTCTGGGACTGAGAGGAGCGCATGGGGGGTGGTCTTAGTAGCTCTGGGTGTCTTAAGTTGTATCTCTGATTTTTCCGGAACTGGAAATAATTGTCAATCAAATGACTGACAGATTTGTAAACAAAGAGCAGTGAACATTATTGACAATTTTCTGCTCAACATTTTGGTCAACTTACAAGGCTGGGGTTATTAACTTCATATAAACATTACAGCCACAAAGTGATCCCTCTATAATCCTATATTGTAACTCTCCCAAATTAAATCAAAATTCGCTGGTGCGACTTCACCTGCAACTTTAGGGTCACTGTATATGGCTTTGAAACCAATATGGTTGCAATCTAATCACATTTATTAGGTTATTACATAAGCAATGAAGTGCCAAGTGCAGACAAAGCCCTCTATTGTATCCACTCCACCTCCTGTGAGAAGTTTACCTGCATAGCGAAGGTATGGCTATTGGGGGAGGCTGGAGGCCATTAAAAAAAAAAAGTTTATTAACCACTTGACATTTATGTACTGTATACTTCAACATCTTTATACACAGTCATGGTAATTCACAGGACACAATTAGCAACAGTTCTACATAAACCCTCCATACATCTTTAATTTCTGATCAGCTTTGTAGTTTACCCAAAAGGAGGGGTTTAAGTTTACATACAGGTTGGTAGTTATATACTGTATATTGTTACCATTAGCTGTAGTGAGTATGATACAGTCCACAGTACTGTACTATAAATTTGACGCTGGTGGGTACAGTAATTCTAGTAAAGCTACAGTACGTGGATTGTACTTGTTTTATGCTACAACAAACATTCAATCTACAAGATTAATTCAGCAGTTTAATTATGTTCCATCAACAAGTAAAATGTTTGCAATCTCATTATATGTAAATTTGCATCAATACATAATAAGTAAAATGAATGAGATCATAAAAGAATAAAAGGCAAGTATACTGTAAAACAACACATACATTATACCAAACTCTTTATCAATTAAGTCATGCCACACTGTTCAAAATACTTCAGGGCAACACACACAAAGTTATCAATGGATGAACAAGAAATTGTTAAGATATATTAATAGTGGATGCTGGTCAACAGGTGTGCAGGTCTGCTAGTTTCTCCAACCACCTGTAAAATAGTGCTTAATGCAGATACTGTGACAGTGATATAGACAGTTAGACCAAAGGGTAAATCTGTGAGAAATAAACAGGGAAAGCAACTGGAGATACAACACTGGAATATTGGGGAGGGTCTTCAGCATAATAGCCGTGCATCTACCTGGTGTGGGAGTGCTTACAGGCCATGGTTTTGAGGGCTAGACGCTCCTGCTCATATTCTTCCCGCTGCAGCGCCTCCAAGTGAGCTGATCACCAGGTAATCACCAAAACATTAATTTAGATTCAGTTTATCTTTATACAGTAACTTAGTATCTATATACAGTACAGTATACTGTACTAGAAAAAAATAATCCACATAAAGTAAAGGGACACCACAACCACTATTTTTGTTGGGAGTTTTACCTATCTATTGATCTTAATGCCAAGAATGTTCAGTATATCCAGTAGGAGACGTGGATTTTTTTTTTTTAATTTTCAAAAATGGTGTTAACAATTTCCAGTGCTGATAAATAATTAATTTACAGCATTTTTTCAGAGTCTTGACAAGTACATTACATAGGTTTCATTAAATGCCTAAAATGTAAATCCTCGTGGTCAGCATGCCTCTCGTGAATAAACACATTCACTGAACTTAAAAGTCTAATTTCAGCACGAACTGACCAAGGTTTGGCAATGCTCTGTGGTCCATTCTTGCTAAAATTATTAGTAGACATAATGTTGTTCATACAACATTGGTTTAATTTCATTCACTGGAGCACAAGGAAACCAGTGGCCTACTTGCCCTTACCAGATTCACATTTTACTGTAATTCTAGCTGAATAATGAGATGCCTATCATGCAACAAATCCATGGTTGATAGCAAGTGGTTATTTTACCAGAACTTTGGGTGGATACAGTACTGTATTTGAGTTGTGTATTTATTCATTCCATTGTCAAAATAATTTTAAAATCACATTAAATCATAAATTTTGATATCCAATATCAAATGTTTATAAAAACGACACCTATCCCATGGCTGTTCTGGATTGACTTTCCACTAATTATACAGTACAGGTGTATCAATTGTCTGCTTCCAGTGCACTCCAACTGGGTGTAAATCACACCCAGTTGAAAATGAATGGATAACAAGCAAACTGGATCCCTTTTATAGTCATATTAATAAACAGGTAAAGTCCAATTAGAGGCAAATAATACACCCAGCCAAAATCATATGAGGTGAAATATCATCCCTAACAAACCATTTTTGTCAAGACGTCACTGTCGAAGGTTGTCACTGACTGCACTTGACCAAGGCTATTAATGATTGTCTTACCAGTATGTAAAACCTAAAATTGACAGGATGCACAATCCTAAAATGCCATAGCCATTACTTGACCATGACCTCACATACTGTAAGTAAGTTACAAAAAGTGCAAATTGTAGTGTGGTCAGTGGAGGTCAAAATAAATGTAATTGTAAATCACTGCACGATACAGCACTGTACTCTACAATATACACAGTAACTGTTTCAAAATCCTTTCCATGAAAAATATATTTGATGGTCTAATGTATATAGAAATAAATCTAATGCTTTTAACGTGGCTTTAATTACAGAATGGGTGAATATCCACAAACAGAATTCATCAGAATTTCAGCAAAATGACAACACTACTGCTTTACAAAGATCGTATTAGCTAATGAAAAAAATTCAATGATACAGTAAACATAATTAAAGATGTGGAGTCCTGCTAGGCACTTAACAAACACAAATATGGTATACATAAAGATCTTAAAAAATAATAAGGATTAATAATGGTACTGTCAGTAACAACCATCTCCTTCACTGTCACACAGTACCGTATTTTAATTAATGCGATAGCCATCATATTTAATACAAGTCTTACATTCCAAAATTATAATGCAGTAAACACAATAATGTACACTGTAGATAGTGTCAGAGTAAAGGCACACAATACCAATACTGTACGAGTCTCACCCATGGACTTCATTGTTAACAGATTGGATCTTTACCTTCCTTTTAATGTCCATGTAGAAAGCAATTTCAGTACAAGTGAAAAAAAATTTGACTGTTAATTTAAAGAAATAAAGATACGATGTTATGTAATATAATCATAACTGTACATTCTTGTCAGAACACTTCAAGATCATTTTATCATTTTCAGCTGTTTGTTTGTCCTGGCAGAAATTATTTACCCCATAATGTAAAACAAAAAAGAATGACACTTTACAGTTTGGTAAGTTCACAAGCAGCTTTTCCTCCTGCCAGGACAGATTTGCACTCCATAGTATAGTACAGAATCTATAGAGTTCCCATCAAAACTTTATAAATAGTGCAATAAGGTAAAACCCATTCTACACTTTTTTTTACAAAGTTTAGAGTATATAATATTTTAAATGGCTCCTGAGTTTACTACTCTTTCTCTTGGGGGTGGAGGGGCAGACCTTCACCAGTATAATATGTTAATTATTCCATAAACATTGGCATACAATTATTCCATATAATGGTAATATGGAAAGTTGTAGAAATGTTTAATCACTGAGTAATGAGCCTTTCTATCCTGTCAATTTTGACCCCAACTACAGTGAGCAGAGCAGTAAATTGATACTTTTGGACATCACCGAAATTTTAGGAATTTTATCTTTACAACCAATAGTTTAGACATTTCAAAGACACTTTTCTTTTGTTTTCCTCGCAAATAACCTAACCACCTAAACGGGAAGAGGGGGCACACCCCTGGTATATACAATTTGTCATTTGCATGGGAAACGTTGAAGAAAAATCTCTTAGAATTGTCCTAACATTCCTGTTGTCTTCGAAGCAGAGGGAAAATATTGGGTTAAAAACATATAATTTAAAGAACCAAACCCAACCTGGTCTATGTGGATAAACTGTACTATAAAAACACCGTCCTAGTTATGGGCTCATAAGCCGGTGTTTGAGGAATATTGGCTGCTTGACCAGTATATTTGTTTCAATACATGCTCGGTAGATTATATATATCCAGTATAAGAGCAAGAAAAAAGCAAGTCTGAAAACCAGTTATGAAGCGGACAAGAAGATATATATATATATAACCAAATCTGTTTAAAACTAAGTTCTTGGTTAGGATTGTTTGGTACATGTTGTCTGCTTCTTAAGTGGTTTTCAAAGTCATTTTATTTCCTTGTTCCTCCAACAGATTTGTAATTCTGCATCAAATTATATATGAATAAAGATCAAAAAGCCTTTCCTGCATACTGTGCTATCCAATGGAGTTTGTAATATTTGTACCGGCATCTCTTGCATTACTAGATGGAAAAGCAATTGATTTTACATTTCAACATGTTTCAACTGTCTCACTTAAACACAACAGCTGGGGCACTCTGGGGATGCTGTCTTGACTGCCCTACAGCATGACATGAGTGATCCTTTCAATACTATAATAATTTATCACTACCGCCCACACCACAGCATCTCCAGTGACTCGCTTGGTGATTTAGAAATTCCCTCAATTTATTAGTTAACCTTAATTCAAACGTTTCCTTTGTAGAAAATCAACTAAATCAAAAGGAAATTTTAATGTGAGTGGAGAAAAACAACAAACCGTTTAATGGTTGTTTACTTCTTAAGTGATCTGTATTGTGAGTGATCCGCTGCAACACCTCCAAATTTATTACATAAATTACATCAACGAATAAATTATTAACGCTAGAATAACATATACATACCTTTCTTCTTCCCCTTCCCCTTGCGCTTTCTGGGTTGAATATCGCCTGACATATTTAGTTTGTATGTAATCCAGTGGTGACTGATAGGACCTATATACAGCACCTGTCCCCACCGCCACGCCAGAGTCGACTGTCCCAAAACAAAAAGATGTGTTGTCATACGAGGCTCCTAGATTGTCTGAAAAGAATCACTAAAAAAATCGAAAAATATTGTCAAGCCATGTAATTAGTTTATTTATGTTATTATGATAATTATACCATGAAATTGTGTCTTTTTTTAAAATGTTGTCTTTGAAATATCAGCTGAGCATCCTTGTAGGTGATGATGTGTGCAGACGCTGTCACAGTGTTACCACCTCAAACATTTCCCTTCCGCCGGTGATGTATGTGCCCATAAATTTTTCAAGTGGTCATTCTTGGAGAACTTTAATGTATTACAAATAAAGATAAAATTTTACATTAAATATATCAGGTATATTCAGGTGGATTGTTTGGCAGCATATGTGAAAATGAGTAATTGAGTAATTCTTGTAATACTGAAAGAGAGGTGCCGGGAAATTTTAAACCCAATCTTTTCCCGGCACTTCAATTTTTTCAATTTCAGTTGTTTATTCCTTGATAGAGGAAGCGGGATCCCTGTACAATGACACCAGAAGCATCTGGCAAGTGTGACAAGTATATACAGTATAAATATTATAAAGGGGCTTACTAAAGCTTAAGGAAGGAAGGATATTCCTTTAACACATAATCAATGTTTTTTACAAAATATCTGGCCAGTATGGGGAGGATCATCGTGTCTCCGTCAGGGGGTCGTGGAGTGGTGGTCCAGCAGGCGTTGTGTGTGGGGACATCTTAGGAGGTAGTGGATAAGGGTGCTGCTGTCGGGTCTTCTGCATAATGCACAAGAGCGTTGCTCAGGGGATGCGGGGATACCAATCTCCCAAGCAAAGTCATACCCAATAATGTTACGGGCAGCAATCACGTCCCCTTTCCGAGACCCTTTCCCGTAGACGTACGAGAGGTCAGGAAGTTTACGGAGGACGTCGTACCAGGTGGGCGGGGAGTCCAGGGGGATGGCTGCTTCCCGGCTCCTGGCACTTTCATCCATTTTTTCTCCGTTTGAATATGGCTGTTGTTCTCTTTCTTGACAAATGATATATGAACAGTTACTAGTTTATTTCCTGGATTTATTAGGAGTCGAAGAAGCCTTTGAGAGAAGCTATGATTGAAATTGTCGAATTTATAATAAATTAGAGTAGTGTAGTACTGCTATACTACTCTAATACTTGGGTTTACTACATCATATGGATCTTTAATAAAGTATTTCAGTCTTAAATTATCAAGACGGGAAAGGCTGAATTTAATATCCCCAAGTGAATAGTGAAGGACTTAACAGACAAACAAAAATAATTCTATTATTCCAAAGATATCACGGCAATGTAGGCCCTGCAGTATTAACACGGTCCACTGGGTAGGCTCTTGTCAAACAATGATGTTTTGTTTGGAATGATAGAAAAAGGATAAATTTGCATCACACACTGGATGGATCCAAGGTTATAATTTCCGCTTATTGAGGTAAACAAAAAAAAATCCAGTGTGGAACTATACTCTCCCCAAACAAACAAAGATTTTTATACAGTTAAAAATACAGGCCAGGATACACATAGAGTATATAGTAAAATAATTTGTCATTCTATAGCCAGTGCAGTATCGTACATTATTCGCCGCTTTAGTTAAAACATTTATAATATAGAAATTGTTTTATTCACTATATAATTTTTTAATTGTAAGCGGAAGAAAGTATTCGAGCTTTTTAAATTCGAATCATTAAAATTCATACAATATCATTTGCTGCACAACATAATCAAATAGTGTTCAACAATCTTTAGTGAAATAGTGTACGATGTTCCTCAGAGTGTGTAGAGCAACATACGGGAACAATGGCGCGTGGCAGAGGTGGGTATAGAGGACACAAAAGTTTATATATCAAAGGAAGAAGGAAGAATGATAAAAATGAAGATAACCCGAAGAGGAAAAGACAATATGAGGAATTTGGAGAGGCTCACCCTATTGAAGAAGAAGATTTGAATATTAAAAGAAGGAAGGTAGAGTTATAACCTGCTAGTGTATTACCACCCTATTGGTGAACCAGTTCCTTCCTATCTTCCTCCTAAAATTTATCCAATTTAAATCCGTTGCTATGAGTCCTATCTTGCTCGGATATTATAAGAACTTTATCTATATCCCCTTTATTGATTCCTTTCACCCACTTAAATACTTCTATCATATCTCCCCGCACTCTTCGTCTTTCTAGGGAATGCAAGTTAAGTTTCTTTAACCTATCCTGATATGGAAGGTTTCTAAGTCCCGGAATCATTTTCGTCATTCTTCGCTGCACCGACTCTAGTGAATTGATATCCATTCTATAATAAGGGCACCAGAACTGAACCGCATAATGGTGGTGCGGCCTGACTAGCGCAAGATATAGTTGCAATAAGACCTCTGCACTCTTGTTACTTACACTTCTAGACATAAAACATAATACTCTGTTTACCTTATTTCGAACATTAACGCACTGTTTTCTAGGCCGTAGGTCCGGGCTTACAAGTACCCCCAAGTCTCTTTCACAAGTCGACTTCTCTAGGTTGATGTTGTTAAGGCTGTATACATTGACAGTATTTGTTCTTCCAATATTAAGTACGCTGCACTTGCTGGTGTTGAATTTCATTTGCCATTTTTCAGACCACCCCTGCAGTTTATTTAAATCCTCCAGTAGTGCATTTGCATCCTGCCATGAATTAATCTGCCGCCTTATTTTGGTGTCATCCGCAAACTTGCTTATGTCACTGTTGATTCCAGTATCCAGATCGTTTATGTAGATTATGAACAAGAGTGGGCCCAGGACTGACCCCTGGGGAACCCCACTGGTTACACAGCCCCAGTCAGATTTAACACCATCTATGCTGACCCTCTGTGTTCTATCGGTGAGCCATGATTTTATCCAATTTAAAACGTTACCTCGATACCATGAGCCTTAACTTTTCTCAGAAGCCTCTGATGCGGTACTCTGTCAAACGCTTTACTAAAGTCTAAGTAAATAACATCGTAATTTTCGTCATTATCTACTACCTCGAAGACTTTCCTAAAAAACGTCAGCAGATTTGTTAGATAAGATTTACCCTTTGTAAACCCATGTTGAGAGTCGTAGATTTATTTGTTTTTCTCTAAATGCAATCGGATGCTAGTTGCTATAATTGATTCAAGAAATTTCCCCACTACTAACGTCAAACTAATCGGCCGGTAATTACGCTGATGATCTATTTCCCTTTTTGAATATGGGTACTACATTTGCCTGTTTCCACAAGTCTGACACAACTCCCGTGTTTTTGAAGAGGACAAAGTACTTTTAATATTCGGTTTAGCACATGCGTAAACATTTACTTAAGTGCTGCGAGCAATTTTGACAGCAAAATTTTTTTTTCCTGCATGAATTTTGCTGTTTTTTTAATCGGAGAGAGTTTTTTCTTTTTGAAAAAACTAATATTTTCCATATTTAACCCAAACGAACCTGACCTAACCCCATAGTGAGGGGGGGAGGCCCTCGTTCCCCCTCAGTGATTATATAATGTCAGTATTTAACTTATTCTTATTAAACCTATCGTAACGTATTCCCTTATTGAGGAAACGCTATTTTTTCAGAGTTGGTTCATTTGTAAAGCGATTCAGACGACCCGCGCACCATGCACTCCCCCTCCCATGGCTTGCTGACGGTATTTTAGTATAAATTATAAAAAAAGAAACACTTACCCAAAAGAGAACACTGTCACTAGGGATTAACAACATAAATTATGGTGGAAAATCAATGTATTCTTGCTAGAATCGTTGGCAGCATTAATATACATGTTAACCAGCACATGAACCTGGATAGGCTGGACTTCAGGATGAAAATAGTTTCTTTAACTTTCCGAGATAGAATTTATTTATGAACCGGTTGTCTCTGGAATTACATGTGCAAATTTTCAACATAGATATAAATAATATTTGGATTGATTAAAATGAGCATCTGTCGAAGAAGTCAACATGTGTCGACTGTGATACGACCCTCACCAACCATGGTGTGACAGCCTGGGGGCTAGGAACATGGCATTAAATTAGGTTTGGATGGGGTTTTAAAGTTTCGTAGTGTCACCACGACTTCTTTTACCCCACCATTTCCCTCTAATTCATAGCATTGCCCACTATATAAGAACCTATTTTCATCCTGAAGCCCAGGTCATGTGCTAAGCTAAATAATTACCCAAAGTGCTCCTTTATAGGGGAGATAGCTGGACTGCTTTAGATAATAGACTTATACCCACCAAACTCAGTTGACGTCACTTCTGGTGCTCGATATCTTAAAAAACGCTTCTCAACGACCTTTCCGTATCTTTGTTAACCTAATCTAAAATACGCATGTACTGCATACAAAACTGCACAGTATTTCCATCCTATGATCACGAGCTTGGATTTTATCATTTTATTTCTGATAAATCATATATTGTAGCAGTTGCTGGAAGTGTTTGTGTGTATGGAATAGTCACTGGGAACCATTTGTGTTTATGAAATGATCGTTTTGTAAACAATTAAAATGGTATTAACTGGACATAAATTAGTGTTCAGGATAAAAATTTGCCAGAATAACAATATGAAAATTCCTGTTTCTTGTCACTACTATATTTTCTGTTTTCTTGAGGTAAGATAAAAATTTTCTTCAATAGAAAACAATTTGAAAGTATCTATGTGGTTAAACTTTGTACATGTCCTAAATTATTATCAAAATTAGGGTTATGAAGTAGCTATCACTGATTTAGTACAAGCAAAGTTACTGTATAAATAAATACTCATGGGTTCATTCTTGTTAAAATCAGTTGTGGTTTATCAATAACTTTTTTTATCACTAATATACTGTAGGTATAGTATAGCTCTAAAGGATAAGGAAAATGTGGGGGTAAAGATAAACTATTGTAAATAAAACTTGTTAAAAATTTTATGAATATCCAATTCTGAATCTGGTTTCTTCCAAAAAGAAGTGTTTCTGTGAGCTGCAATGAAGTATACTTTTGGACTTACAGTCCTTTAATATGTTTACATACTGTACTCTCTCCAGAAATCATAGTTCTTCCTTTTTACAGGTGGAAGATATTGATGAAAGTTATCATGTAAGTGGAGAGGATGAAAATACTGATGATTCTTCCAGTGATGAAGAGTGTGCCGGTACAGATGCTGTAGCAAGACTCCTTGCCACATTTAACACCAACAGTTGTAAAGCTGTTGGCAGTGATGAAGATGAGGAGGATGATGATGATGATGATGAAGAAGAGGAGGAAGATGGGGCTGAGGAGGAAGAAGAGGTAACTGATGTAACTGATGAAGGTAGTGATGCTAATGGTGACACTGAACATGCAGAAAGTGAAATAGAAAATGATATTGTAGCAGGAGAAAAAAACATGGAGAGTTATGCAGGACAAGACACTGATACATCTAATGATGATGATGACGATGATGCAGAAAGTTTAGGAGAAATGCAGGTTTGTAGCTATATGGTACAGTACACTATTGTTAATTTAGACTGTAGGCCAGAGGCTATAGTCACCCAGGGAAACACTTTATAATGAACTCATAGAAAAATTAACAAAGGTTTTCTCATTCATGGCTTTAGAATTGGGTCATATTCACATTTTACCATAAGTTTTTGGTCTGCTAGTTTATTGAACTCTAAATTGCCCTTTATAGTTAATATAAGCAGTTACCCTATAATAATGATGCCTCTTAAGAAAGTGAAATTATATTTATTCTAAAACATTTCCATTTCTAATGGAAACTTTTCATGGACAGAATGTAAATGACAGCACTGCAGCATTGGATGAAGAAGAGGGAGAAGATTCGTCACAAAGCCAGGGTGATCCATTTTCATTGCATTTTGAAAGGAACCTGAGTGAGACTGCTGCAGAGCAAATAAAGGATACTAAAAGCTGGATATCAAATTTCAATGAGTGGCCTACTTTAGGGAGAATAAAAGTAGAAGTTCCAAATGTTGAAGTAAAAATTCCTAAACTCTTATTACTTGCAGAGGAAAATCAGAGTTCCTCAATGCCTAATATTGCAGTCATTCCTCAACCTCCAGAGAAGAAGAATTTTAATCTAGATAAATTTTACATAAGGAAGGCATTGCAAAAGAATATATTATCTGCCAATATCAGTGGTAGTTGTGAATGCCCCACAAGCTTAACAGATTTACAGAAGGAATTACTCAGTGTTTTGTCAAGTTATTGTGATATGTATTACCCACAGGCCACTCATGAGAACTGGGAGGAAGTGAGAACTGTCTATGCATTACATGCCATTAATCATATTCTCAAAACCAGAAAGAAAATTGTTAATCATTCTGCCAAGATCACTAAAGCAAAAAGTGAGAAGAGATATGAAGATTCAGATAATTATCGTGACCAAGGATATTCAAGGCCGAGGGTCCTTATTGTTCTCCCATTCAAACATTCAGCTTACAGGTATTTTTGCAAAATTTATATATACAGGTACTCCTCGACTTACGACCACCCTGACATACGACCGCCCCAGTCATACCAAAAAAATTTCAAATTGCGTATTTTTGATTCCCGACGTTAGTGATTGCGCTGTGTACATTTGACCTATAAAATGTGAAGCTCCACCCATATATATATATATATATATATATATATATATATATATATATATATATATATATATATATATATATATATATATATATATATATATATATATATATATATATATATATATATATATATATACAGTGATAGTTAACGAACGCCTCGGTTAACAAAATTTCGGTTAACGAATTACCTTCCATAAGAATCTTCAACTCGATTAACGAACAAAAATTCGGTTAACGAAATCCTTACGAAATCGTGTCAACATGTTTTCGCCTGCTCACCAGCTGGAGTATTAGTCCATCAATACAGTAATCGGTTTTAGGGCTTAAATTCTTTACCATTTGAGTAAATATAAAGAAGGTTGTACTATTCAATGATTTTCCAAGTCTTATATTAAAATTTTTAGTCATTTTAACAATTATTTAACATAATTGAAGTACAGGGAACTAGTTTTTAGCGCGCCAAACAGCCACTTGACTCACCCAGAATGGCGTCAGTTTGTGTGTGTGCTCAGTGGAGGAAGCATCTTGCTTGAGACTCTCTTGAACATAAACTATTTTTACGTTTTTACAGAACAATTATTGGTCATTCTGAAATTTATTTTACATATTGACAATATATAGTGCAATGCAGTGTTGATTTAAAGAAAATAATCTTGAATTACACCAAGTGAACTAAAAATTTTATGGGTGAAATGGCAGCATGAAGCATGGAGTGATTTCTCTTCCACCCTACTGCCTTCTCTTCTCCCTTCTCCTCCACCCCCACTTCTAATTCCCATCATCATCATCATCAACCAGGAGCCTTCTACATACACACCTCAAAATAAGTGTATTTTACTGCATTTATTTTTAGTTTGTATGTAATTTTCGGTGAGCTGGAACCAATTACCCAAAATCCCATTGAAACAATGTGTGTGTGTGTGTACAGTCTCTCCTCGACTTACGACGGGGTTCCGTCTTGACGACCAGGTCGTAAGTCGAAAAGGCGAAAATAATACATAGAAATTCTAAAATTGGTGTCTCTTTTTCTTCTCAGCACCACGAGAACTCTCACTTTTACGCTTGCCAGCCATTTTAAAGGGAAATACAAACGAAAATTTTGTCAGTACACAGAGCGTTCACTAACGTCTGGACTCAAAAATACGTAACGTGAAAAATATTTTATACGGCCATGACCGTCGTAAGTCGGGGAGAGACTGTGTGTGTATATATACAGTATATGATTTAAGTTCTATCATAGTGTAGAACAAATCTAATTTTCCTTCATTAAATTATACAATATTCCTATGAACATTGTTATCGCAGCAAAATGGTTTATCTTGTTCTTCATCTCAAAATATATTGCAGTCAATACTTTCTCCTTGTTCCGTAGATGCTGCTGCTGCATACAGCTATATTTTCCAGAAATCTTCTCATTAAATATTATAAAGTTGCAGTATAATGTATTATCCACTTTTATTTCTCAGACTTGTGGAGACAATAACATCACTTCTATTGGAGGGTAAGGCTGTCACCATTCAAAATCAGAATCGTTTCCGTGAAGACTTTGGTCCTGGAGATGAGGAAGGTAAAGATAGTGTTAGCAAGCTAAATAGACCAGAGGACTTCCAGGAAACATTTAAGGGAGATATCAGTGAAGATTTCAAAATTGGACTAAAGCTTACCAAAAGCTCCCTCAAGGTAAGAATGAAGTATTTTAAGAAAAGTTTCATCCAGGCATTTTCAGCTTACCTGGTTAAAGGGTCAAGTCGCCTTATGTGTCATCTCTGTGATTATTATTTTTGTGTCTTATGGTAACTTAGGCATCCATTAACATGTGACTTCTTAACTACTGTTTGTTTGCTCTGTATGACTTTGTGTGATAAACTATTGTGTGCACAGAATCTCATACCTGTACACAATTTGGTCATCTGACCTACACTGTACATATTGTGAAACCTGACCAAAATATCTGGTTAAAGTGTGAGATGTACACACCCTCCTCCCCTGGTCCAGCACATACGGTGTTTCATGCCCCCCCCCTCTCTCCTCCATTATGAATGTGCAGTGAACCACATGGTGCAGGAGAGGGTTGCCTCTGCAGTAAGAATGAATAACATCAAATGATGGGAGAATGTGTGTGAGTAATTGCCCTTAATACCAGTCACCCTGCATTGTTTTTGGAAAAGGCTTATTTTAGAGAGAGACCATTCATTCTAATTTTTGCTTTACAATATAAAAAATATTCAAATTAATCATTTTCAGCTGTATGCAGATTTCTACAATTCTGATATCATAATAGCTTCCCCACTTGGCCTTCGTTATGTGATGGGAAACTCTTCCAATACTGGTGCGGACTCAGACTTCCTTACATCTATTGAAATCCTAATCATGGATCAGGTATTGAATATTATCTTAATGTTATCTTAATTACTAAATTTTTGCGAATTTTATGAATTATATTTTATAGGATTTTTTCTTTGTGATGTAGATGTTTGATGGTGTAGATGTCCTTTCATTGTTTTAGAGCATTGCTATATATTCTTTACATGTTTGCATATTTTTATACAGTAATATCTCCGTTAGCCGGATTCCCTCAAACCCGGAACTCTCCGATAGCCGGAATTTAAATTTGCTCAGAAAAGCATTCCCAAAGTCGGAATTTAAAATTTTTTTTAAGGGTTTGGGAACAAATTTTCTGAGGTCGAAATTCGAGAGCATTTTCTGAAAATTTATTGAATAAAGACGAAATCTCAGTATTTTGGGGAGGGACCAGACCTGACTCAATGTCAGGTGAAGGTAGGGTAGGGGATTGGTGGTCTCATATTACTGACTTTCTGATGGAATGTCAGGTCACCCTTTATTGGGTAGAGGGGAATAGTGGGTCTCATGACCTGTTGATGTCTTGAATAAACATGAAACCTAAAGTATTTTAGAGAGATTGTGATAAGTATAAGTATAAATGAGCCAAGGTTCATTGTACCCATGTTATCCTGGTAAGCCACTCATTAGCTCACAGAATTATAAAGTTTGCCACACTGTTGGTGCCTGGAATATGCAAACATGAGAGGTTATACTATACAGTACATGCAAGGTTGAAGGTATAGATACAGTATGAAGAAAGAGATTAATACAATTTATACTTTTTGCAGGCTGACGTCTTCATGATGCAAAATTGGGAACACGTTCTTGTACTGATGGAAACAGTAAACAAACCTCCACGTGATATCCATAAGCTTGATGTTGATCTCACTAGAGTACGTCTGTGGTCCCTGGACGGTCACTCCCCACTGTATCGTCAGACTGTTCTCTTCTCGTCAACTCATATAGACCACAATAGAGCTCTCATAAGCAAGTGCACTAATTTAACTGGAAGATTGCAGGTACAGTTTATTTTTTACATGCCCGGTGTATCGCATTATTCATTCAAATGTTTCTTGTTTGTTAAACTTATATGTAAAATCCCATTTTTACAAAGTAGCTTGGGGCCAATATTTCCAGTAAAATGGTACCACGTAAATTTGGGATTTTACTGTGATTTATAGAATTCATACATATTTATTGGTTGAGTGTGCCTCGTTAATAATCTGGAAGATGTTATCGCTGCTAAGCACTTCCTGGGCAGAGCCTGTAAGTGCCATGAAAAGTGCAGTTTTTGATAGTAGGAGACATCATTGTAATGAACAAAATCTCCCTGTTAAGATATGAATGCAATGCAGTATGGAATAGATTGTGATTTAATTACTCTATTTACTATCGTGTATAAATATTATAATATTTAGAGGGAGTTGTCGTGTTTCTTTATCTTAATGTCAGTTACTTACTAGAACTGATCCATGCATTACAGTTTTTTTTTTACAGGGATTAGTCCACCCGGGCACAGGTCACTGACCCTCATCGGGGCCTGGGAAGCAAAATTGTAATAATAATAATAATAATAATAATTCATAGTAAATAAAATTTATAATACAAAATACAAAATTGAAAATAAAATAATGAATTAATAATGATGATAATAATAATAATACTATTATAATAATAATAATAATAATAATAATAAAGAATACAAAAAAATATAAATTTGAAACAATATACATTATGTATGTTGTGTTGTCAATAGTAAGAGAAACAATTGAGACCCTGCAATTGTGTGTAAATGATGCAGAAAGTCAGGTCTGCAATCTGGGACTTGGTCACAATTTTTGTGATGCCATATAGCAGCAGGGTCTACCATTAGACAACACATTATGCTTCCAATATCTTCCTGGGTGGTAGTACCCCCTTTTGGTAGCTGCCTGCTGCCAACTCCTTATTTTTATTATATTAATCAGGGGAAATATATAGAGGTGCTGTATCTACTTTTCTAAATTTATTCTTAACAAAAGAGGTTTGAGGTTATATGTCTTATTCTTATTTCTACAGTACTGTAAATACTGTATACCGTGGGAGCTTAATTTTACATCTGCAAGATTAAAGAGAAATTACAGTTTACCTCATTTGTATGGGTGTCATTGGTTAACATGAAAATGCCCAAACTACACCACATCACAGGATACACTATTTGAATTAGTCCTGAGGTAACTATCCTACACTAACAGTGGGACCTGGCTACTGGTGCAAATAGATACTGTTGGTGTCCACCAACATTTTCATTTGATGTTATTTCTTTTTCTTGAATTTTTGTGTTTCTTTATAAACTATTATATTATTCAGGATTCACTGATATGTACTTCCCTGTTTACATAAAGACCAACACTTGTAGGAATGTACTGGCCTGGCTTTGGGGAAGGAAGCCTTCCAACATTAATTCAGCATAAAAACATAAAGTTTTTGCAATAACTGGTGTATGTACCCAAATTCATCTAATTGAAATGATTAATGAATGTGTGTTCACATATATATTGTGTGATAGTTTATGAGTTCTCGGGTTTTATAGGATCATTAATATGAAAATAATTATTTCCATACAGGTACTAAACCCTGTAGATAATGGCTCTGTGCAAGAAGTTGTGGTGCAAGCTGAACTTGTTCTTCATCGCATCGCAGGAATGAGAGATCCAGACAGTCGATTCCGCTTTTTTACTCAAGAGATTTTCCCCCAGTTGCGATCAAGCATGCGTTCTCACACTATGGTGTATATTCCTGATTATTGTGATTATGTTCGACTTGTCCGTTATTTGAAGGAGGATGGAGGCACCAGTATTGCAACCATTAATGAATACATGGTTGGGGTAAGTGTAACATTGGAATTCGTTTTTGAAAATACAATGCAACAATTTATTATAGCTCACTCACATTGGGAATATTTGACTCCTCTAAGGTTGTTTTTGTGAAATTCAAGATTCACATCCATTGAGTTATGGTAGGGTTATGTTCTTGAAAAGTTATCCATAACTTGATATCTGTTTCCCCATTGTTGACTTCCATTGTATAATTTAGGATGCATTCCCATGGACAAAAATTTTCCACGCCACCAAAAAGTAAAAATAATTGGTACACAGCTTACTGTTCTCAATGCTGCTCAGGCTTTCTTATCTCTGCTGTAAACTGATTTATCCAACAGTTTCTTTCTCATTATGGATCTTAAAAGAGTTGTTGGAAGTGCAAGTGAACCAAAATATAGAAGTTATGTAGCTTAAAGGACATTACGGTCTCCATTTACTTCAATTGTAGATTTTCTGGGGTAAAGTGTGAATTGTCCATGAAAATATCCCCTATTCTACCTTGCTATAATGGGTTCCACAATCATGGTCATGTGAAAGGAAAGTATCTCCTGTAAGTTGGGAGGGTAACCAGTTCTTCTGTTTTTACTGGAGATGTTGAAGAGAAATAAAGAGACCAGTTTTTCTTCCATATCTCAAAATTCATACGAGACCTACCGGATTCTGTTAATGTATATTTCTGTAATTCAAAGATTCAAAGAATACATGTACACTTAAAT
Source organism: Homarus americanus (assembly GCF_018991925.1). NCBI lineage: Eukaryota > Metazoa > Arthropoda > Malacostraca > Decapoda > Nephropidae > Homarus > Homarus americanus. Next base: position 4,009,626 of record NW_024725031.1, on the reverse strand, counting down.
GTGATTCTTGCATTTCCTTAAGAAAGTTAGAGTTTGGGAGTTCAGTAGTGGCTCTCCAACTTCATCTCTTCTGAATGTGGAAATTTTTTGGTCTTAGTAGAACCATTTAGAAATTACTACTTGCATCCCTCTCTCAGTCCTTTGTTTGCATTTATTGTCAAGCACATAGGCTGTTAGATTGTCCCACTAAATAAACACTTCCGGATTTGATTTCATTCTTGCCATGCACTTTAAAACCAAATGAGAAGGCTGCATATATTATAGACCCATCATTATGCTCAAGGAGTTTAAAAATTTTAATATCTTCGTATCCATAGCAAAACAGCAAAGTTGCCAAAGCTCGCAGCCTGTTCTTCGATGGAAAACGTCAGTTCCTGTTGTATACTGAACGATTCCACTTTTATCGACGTTATCGCATTAAAGGGATTAGACATATTATATTCTACGACCTACCATCCTACCCACACTTCTTCTCAGAGATCTGTAATCTCATGGTGGTAAGATATTTATTGTTACTGTATCTAGCTTGTACCTGTATATGTATTTCCAGGATGTAGTTGGATTAATTTTAGTAAAATTTCTCAAAGATATCGTTATATATTTTTATACGATAAGGAAGAACTTTGGCACTTAGGAATTACACTGGTACTGAATGGGAAATAGCTGTTTATTGGTTGTTCACTTCAATTGATTTTGGTTCCCTACTGCATAACAGGAGGGAATCAGAAAATATTTATCCATCCATCTGTGCATGCATGCTGATGGTGATTTCTCAAGAAAAAAATTAGTCGGGGGGTCAATATTTGTCACCACAGTATACTGCTTTATGTGAGTCTCTTAGATTTAAATTTAAAAATCAATATTGTTTCTTTGGGTAGATGCACATATAACTGAGTACAGTAATTTGCACAAATACAGTAGAACGTCGATTTAAAGCGATTCAATTTAAGATTATTGATTTAAAGCGACACCCACAATTAAGGGCTATGTTTTAATTTAAAGCGAATCTTTCCTATTTGGCGCATCATATTTTAAATTTTGCACCTAATGTTTCTTTGGGCATGCTACACTGTCCTAAGGGCAAAGCTGTACTGTACATGTACTCAAAATAATGTACTAAATGATTAATAAATTTTTTGTCTAGTGCAAACTATAGCATGTATATATTCAAACTAATCACTATCTTATAAGAATTCCAGCAATGTTAATTATATTCACCCATGTCAGTTCAGTGACATTTTATAAGAGAAAAACATACACACTCTTAGGGACAGATAAATAAATAAGCACTAGACCTTGGCATCAACTGTCAAACATAATTATCACCTCCCCACCCCATCTTCTCATCAGCTGATAGCTAGTAAACAGACCATTTCACGTCCCATAATTTTAGCTGTGTTGATTTATGAGTGTTTGTTTTAACATAATACTACAAAAAACAATGTTTAGTTTATTCTAGGAGATGGGCTGAGGTGCATCTGGGTAGACTCTGTCTTTTTAGTATTTTGTGTTTCTCTCAAGTGCCAAACTAAATTATTCCATTAAAACAACACTTCGATTTAGTGCGAATTCGGTTTAAAGCGACCTCTCTTGAAATGTATTTCGTGTTATATCGACTTTCTATTGTAGTAATGTTTATGGTGAAAGTTGGGACACTAAGTCCTCACTTTATGTAAAGGTTACCTCTTATATATTAAATTTTCACAAATCAAACTTAACTTTTTGGTAGATGCCTCATGATTACAACTTACACAAATTCTAATGGTTACATCAGGTTAGGTTGGTGCCCATTTGGCTGTTACCAGAGCTCAGAAATTAAATTAGATGAGGAAAGGTTATATTTGCTTGTGATTAACAATAGGTTTTAATACTGTTTGTGTTGCTGCTTAAAGTAATGTGTGTCTTTTTAATGCTCATTAAAAAACAGGAAGCGAACCAAAATCCACGGACACGTCAGAAGCACCTGGGGACCAGCACAGTGACTGTTCTCTTCCAGCGGACAGATCTCACCAAGCTGATTGGCATCTTGGGATCAAAGAGAGCTAGTGAAGTGATCAATTCCACTAAAATTGTTCACCTTTGTGTCATAGGGAAATGAAACAAAAATAAAGTTTTCTCTTCATTCATATTTGTCAGTTTCTCATTTGCAATCCTAAGAAAAATTACAATACAGTATATTCAATAAATTGAAATCCAGGATTACCGCGCTATTTGCAACCTAGCTTATCCGCAATTAATATTTTAATACCCCTGTTCGATGTTCACAAAGCATACCCCACTTATTCGTAAATTAAAAATTACGATCCCTTACAGTAATATTTCAAACCGGGCTGGCTAGCTGCAACTCTCGTACTTAAACGTAAGGCCCGTCACTTCACACATGCGGTTTTTTTGGGGGGGGGGGGTTTCGCTCATGGACCCGTGCAGTTTAGAAATTAGAAATTAATTAAATTCAGTGACGCCAAGTTATTTGGGGAAATCAAGAACCAAGCGGACTGTGAAGAGCTGCAGAAGGATCTCTGTGAGCTCCAAGAATGGTCGAAGAAATGGCTGCCGAGATTCAATGTCACGAAGTATAAGAGGATACGCCGGGGGCGTACCAACGGTAAGGAGGCGTATCAGAGTGAAGTGCTTCCCCATCTGGAGTACTGTCATCCCGTCTGGTCCCCGAGATACGCTAGGGACTGTCAGTTGGATGAAAATGTTCAAAGGAGGGCCACCAGACTGGTGCCTGCCCTTCGGCACCTCAACTACCCTGAGAGATTGGAGCGCCTGAACTTGCCTAGCTTATACTACAGACGGGCAAGGGACGACCTAATTGAGGTATATAAGCATCTCAGGGGCACTACTCAGTCGAGTATCCTGGAGCTGAAAGCGGACGCTAGCTACAATTAATAATTAAGAGAAATATCAATAATATTAGTTTTTTTAACACTTACATTAGTAGAAAAGATGGCTGGGCACACGGGGATGGGGGGTTGGTTCCGAGGCAGAGGGCAGATTATTGGCCCTCACTTGTATCAATTATATCACTATCCACCACAGAGGCTTGCAGGGCCTCTTTGTCAAACCCCTCAAAGTCCATATAAGTCCATATCCTCACTCTAATTATCACTATCACTGACTTGGGCCGGCTGTGGTGGGTGGCGGGTGAAGAACTCGGTAATGTTTTGATGACTGGACGACCTTGTGCGCATCCTACCTGCGCCGCTTCCCACGTATATGAGTAGATGCACCGCGTATATGAGAAATCGCGGAAAGTGAAACCGCGTAAAGCGGGGTAATACTGTGTGTGTGTGTGTGTCATGCAGACTTCCATATACAAACAATACCTCACTAGTCAGGAATCAAACCCTGTTCACACTCAAGAGGTCCAGGGTTTGATTCCCGACTAGTGCGGTATTGTTTGGAAGCCTCCATCTTGAAAAATAGCCGCCATCCTAAAAATGGCCACCATCTTAAAAAAATAGTTGTCATTCAAAAAATCTAAAAGCAAAATAACTACTAAAGTATTAATTGCATAAAAAAATAACATAGTCAGAGTTGTTCTAAATCCTGCACAGTTCCATATTTGCTTATCTTTTTTATTAATACGATTTTGTAGGATATTGGGCGCTGATCCGATAAAGATAGATGACTACCATAAAGTCTGCTCCTAGGCTGTGGGGGAGACTGACGAGGCAGACATGTTCCTGCTGAGACAACAACCAAAGATTATTATAGGCATTTCCTGACCACAAGATACAGCTAAGGGCCCAGGCTATACTGTACTAATGCAGAGAATGACAAAAGTAAGATCAAATCGACAGGGCATGATAATCACATCATTACTAAAGGTAGCTGCCATAGATTACTTGATTCAGTAGTACAGTGGCGTATGTAAGTAAAGAATACATTACCACCACCATTTCCAGATAACTGAGGCTACATTACCTGCACCAAAACCAGATGACTGAGGCTACATTACCACCAACCAGATGACTGAGGCTACATTACCACCACCAACACCAGATAACTGAGGCTACATTACCACCACCAATTCCAGATAACCAAGGCTACATTACCACCATCAACACCAGATGACGGAGGCTACATACCACCACCAACACCAGATGGCGGAGGCTACACCACAATTCCAGATAACTGAGGCTACATTACCACCCAACACCAGATGACTGAGGCTATATTACCACCACAAAACCAGATGACTGAGGCTACATTACCTACCACCACCACCAGATGACTGAGGCTACGTACCACCACCACCACCAGATGACTGAGGCTACATTACCACCACCACCACCAGATGACTGAGGCTACATTACCCCACCACCACCACCAGATGACTGAGGCTACATTACCACCACCACCACCAGATGACTGAGGCTACATACCACCACCAACACCAGATGACTGAGGCTACATTACCACCACCAATACCAGAAGACTGAGGCTACATTGCCACCACCAGATGACTGCAGCTACTTACCACCACAACCAGATGCCTGAGTCACCACCACCACCACCAGATGACTGAGCACCACCACCACCATCAGATGACTGAGACACCACCACTAGATACCGAGGCACCACCACCAGATGACTGAGGCACCACCACCACCAGATGACTGAGACACCACCACCAGATGACTGGCGCACCACCACCAAGTGGCTGAGACACCACCACTAGATAACCGAGGCACCACCACCAGCTGAGGCACCACCACCATCAGATGACTGAGACACCACCACTAGATAACCGAGGCACCACCACCAGATGACTGAGGCACCACCACCACCAGATGACTGAGACACCACCACCAGATGACTGGCGCACCACCACCACCAGATGACTGAGACACCACCACCACCAGATGACTGAGACACCACCACCAGATGACTGGCCCCACCACCACCAGATGACTGAGACACCACCACTAGATAACCGAGGCACCACCACCAGATGACTGAGGCACCACCACCATCAGATGACTGAGACACCACCACTAGATAACCGAGGCACCACCACCAGATGACTGAGGCACCACCACCACCAGATGACTGAGACACCACCACCAGATGACTGACGCACCACCACCACCAGATGACTGAGGCACCACCACCACCAGATGACTGAGACACCACCACCAGATGACTGGCCCACCACCACCAGATGACTGAGCACCACCACCACCAGATGACTGAGACACTGTGGGAGGACCGCCAGGCAGGAGGAGGAGGAGGAGGAAGTGTTGCTTGCTGGTAGCTGTAAGTAGAAAAGAGGAGTAGGTCACCACGAGGTCAGGTCTTATATAGCGGAGGTGGGCATGACTTAATAGTTGACCTCCGTCATGTAGAAGGCGCTGGTTGACCTAGCCCACAAGACATACACTGGGGAATTTGGAAGTCGGCTACTCATGGCCGTTTGTAGGTGAGAATCACTAATATTCCTCCTTCCCTCAGGCAGTGTAGGAGACTTGTTGTCTGCAGGGTTGCATCCCACATGTGAGGCAGAACAGGCGGTGCAGGAGACTTGTCGGCTGGGTTGTATCTCACATGTAAGACATATGGCGGGCGTGGATTAGCCGCCGCTAGGGAAGCAACTTTGTCTAGGTACACGAAATCTGTGGGAGGAGAGAGGAGAAGGAGGGTTGTGGGCGATGAATTTTGCTTCCTTGCGGCAGGTACAGGAGTCCTCAGATCGCCTGCTGGGGTGTGTGGGTCTGGGTCAGGAGCAGGGGCTGAGTCAGGAAGAGGAGTGTATGGCAGCAGGGTGCATAACAACAGCAGGGTCACGACAACAGCAGGTTCACGACAGCAGCAGGTTCGACAGCAGCAGGGTGCAGGACAGTAGCAGGGGTACCTGAGGGAAAAAAAAAAAGGGTGTGTGGGGGCGCACTCAGGCACATGGGCCACATCAGGAGCAGGGGCTGCCAGGCAGGAGCCGAGGAGGGTCAGGACAGTGGCAGGGGTACTGCTGGGCCGGGGGTGGCATCTGAGGCAGGACAGGTGCTTGGGGCAGGAAGAGGAGCTGGTGTCTGCTTAGAGAAGCAGTGCTGCTCAAGGGTGTCAACCTGCAGTGTAGAGACAGTAGCTGTAGAGCCGGTGAGAGCTGCCTCTGTGTGGATAAGCCAGTCTTCCATGTTGCTTGAAGACTGGGAGAGTGATCGGTTTCTCCTCCATCCTGTGTGGGTGCGAATCTCCGGGGGTCAGCATTTGTGGGGTACGTTAGGTTTGGGTTCACACTCAGGATGGGATGGAGAAAGGAAACTCACAATATGCTCTCTGTATACATATTGTATTAAATGTATAATGCAGCTTATTTGCTGGGTAGGCAGCGTGTTAACAAACGTTGAGTAGAAGCTGGTTGGTGAGGGTGAGGCTACGGCGTGAGGACGCCAAGGTGGCGAGTGCAGGAGCCGCCAGGCCAGCGCGGAGGAGGAGGTGTTGCTTTGCTGGTGGCACTGTGTAGAGGGTGGGGTGGCACAGTGTCAGGCCTTCGGGGTAGGCGCTGTAAGCCCCCCGGGAAAATGTTGAAATTTGAACACTTCTTTGGAGAATTTTGAAGCCATATGCAGTTATATTGAGGAAATTAGAACATTGAGAAAATTTTAATTAACTGTATATTTATTGATAGTGTACAAATTCCCAACACACACACACACACACAAGTGATAGATAAACATGAATTTTAAAGAATGAAAATAAAAATAATCCAAATGAATAAACAAATAAATAAAATATTGTAATATGTGGAGGCCCCTGGGAAGCTGCCCACTTTGCCCACTCCTGAATCCGGCCCTATCGGGAGATGGGACTTCTTAAATATTTTTTGAGTAACTAAGTCTAAAATGAGTAGTAGTATGTATTCAAAGATAGAACTCATACAAATTAATTGTGTACACTAATATTATCAACATAGTCACGAGCATCCATCTGCTGCTCAGTAACAACGTTCATATCCTGTCAAGCTCAGCTGATGGTGTGTACACAAGACGCCCCTGTGGTAGACCAGGATGGTGGACCAGACGGTGGAGAAGAGAGTGGGTGTATCCAGGCAGTTGGAGAGGGTAGGTATCTTACCCTAATAATGGCCTCAATGAATATAAGCCATTATCAGCTTTCTAATGTTAACCTGTGGTGAATGGACTTGATGTTTACCATTGTTTATGAACCTGCACTGTCTATTTACTTGTTTATACAGTATACCTGCACTGTCTATGTACTTGCTAAAACAACAGTAAATGACAGCTTTATAGAATCAACACTGGGGTCAATTTATGATAGTAGCCAGGTTTTGATTTTTCCATAAAAAATACGGGTATTATTTTACTTTCGGACATGACGCGCCACAAAGTATTTAACTACTGAAACATTTAGGTTAGTTTAAGCTAGGCCTACCGGGGGTCAGGTTAGGCCTACTGTGGGTCCGGGGGTGGAACCCCCGGCTAGGAGTTTGGTTAAGTTTTATGTCAGATGACTCGTTTTCTCCCCCACCCAAAAACCCTGGTTTCCCAGTCTCTCCCTCATTATTGTTGGGAGAGCAAAACTATCAATTTTCGCCAACAATGAAGGTCACATTCGTTTAAAACACACCTAAATACACTGGAAAAAACATATTGGTCAACCCCTTGGGATTCGTGTCCTAAAGTGAAAATTTACCAAAGAACATTTTTCCTATGGTTCTTGTTGTGATTCAGATGAATCTGACCTTCGTTTCTGGTGCTAACCTAACCTAACCGAAACCTGGCTACTATCCTAGATTGACCAATACGGGTAATATTTAAGAGCAATGATCTGGGTTATCCTTATGAATGTAGGTAAAAATGGCACAGGAAAAATGGCAATAGGAAAATATGGCTCCAGTAAAAAAGGCATAATAATCAGACTAGGAAAGAATGGCACATTAATTTTTATTGAAATTTTTTCGCTAAAATTTTATAACTTTTGTTACTGAAACTTACTTAGAGTTATATCAATGTGATAACATAACAATTTTATTACCTTTAAGTTAAAGGTAGAATGTTCTAGTTACAGGCTTTTACTAGAACATTATACTGTATGTTAGTGAAAACTCGTACATAAATTAATTACAAAATTAAAAATGTCACATTGCATATTATTGTTTAAGATTTCCAACGAATGTTATAGCCAGCGCCTTGCACAAACTCTTGGACTAACTTGCGACCAGCTTGGCGGTCCTGGCAGAGGGTCTTCAGCCTTGTCTGGAGGTTCTTGTAGGCGCTTCCTGGATGGCTCACAACGAGATTCGTTGATGTTTGAGATGATTCACCAGCATGGTCATTGAGAGAAGGGGTATCGCATTTGATGATGGATTACATGACCTCACGTGAGGTGACCTAACACAATGTACCCACAGAGAGCGACCTCACTTTACCTGGAGACCTGACAACGATAACCTCATAAAATATGACGGTTGAGAATGACCTGATCGCGAGATCTGATGTTGACGAGTTCCACAACAATTTAAATAATGAGTTACTTAATGCCCAAAGGCAGAATATACCATACAGAAAACTCCGATCAAATAAAAATGGCCCCAAATGGATAAATAATTATTTAAAGAATATTATTGGACAAAGGAAGGCTATCGGTAGGAGAATAAATCGTTTGTGGTTCGTGAGCTCGAAATGAAATTTGTTATGCCATTTTTTCCGTTGCCATTTTATATGAGTACCTGTCCTTATACAGTACAGCCACCGAGGGAAATTTATCCTGAAGAAAACTTGCTACTGTACAGTAATCTTGTATTAAATGGAGTAAAAACCTGACCACTGTTGTTAATTTTTGGCGAGATACAGAACTTTTAGATGTATCAGGTACCTTGGTAATGTATGAGAACACAGCTACCACCAAGAAAAGTTTATGGATTTGCTTCATTTTTTCACAATATGTTTTTATCATTATACAGGAGTAAGTATTTTAAAAGAGGTGACATTTACTATAACCTAATAGACCCTGACTGAACCAACTAAAGAATCCTACATAACCTTATATAAATTCCTAGCTCTGCCCCGAGACCCTTGGCCATATTAAACAGAAAATACTTATTTGGATATCTGGTACCAGTGAAAGCAACTTTGTTGAAGTGTCATGGTGTAATTTTATGTTTTTTGTGCACATGAGCAGACGAGAACATGCGCCGGCCGACATGGCAGATTTTTTGGCTGAATAATTATGGTGAATAATTATTTTCTTTGCATACAAAGAAGGTAGAGACATCATTTTAGTGTCATATCAGTTTTTCACCGTGTTTTATCCCGCATTTTCTCTCATCCTTCATGCCCTGCCCACTGCAGGCAGGTCAGGTTAAGTTGCCAAAAGTTTGATTGTTTTTATTTATTTTTCCCTACACTTTCCTTCATCTCCAAAGCCCTGCCTACTTAGTGCATCCATTGTCATTGCTGGTGGTAGTGGGTTATACCTCCATAAATATCCATTGTTGCCAAAACTAAAGGTAAACTACTTTTAAATCACCATCAAAAACATAAGAAAAACTTTTATTTGTTTGTGATTTCCAATTATGTTATCTACCTAATTTTTACCGTCATTTGCTTTAGTTTTGAGAAACGAAATAAGTTTTCCTCTATAAAGATTTTTCACAAGGCTGCTCTGTAACCCAGGCAATTTTCCTTAAATTTTACCATACTTTAGCTGTCTATAGAAGAAAATTCTTTCTTATAATGTACTGTTTGTGGTAAACTTAAGGAGCATAGGTACAACGAATGGTAAACATGAATAACAGGGACCATAATTTACAGTAGTAGTTTTGGAAATTCTATTTATAGAACATGTTTTACTTGAATGTAAATGTAGCCCAACCTTGAACAAGAGACAACATGACAAGTATAATATCTTGGTCATCACAGATTTGTCCAAGGTGTTTCACTTTTCAACCAGTTCAACACATACTGTACTTCATTTGTTCTGTGTACTCCAGTTAGAAATGATAAACTATCTCAAAAGTATATTTGGTAAATGAATGGAATGATTCAAAATAGTTAATACCAATACTAGTGTGTTTTCTTGGGGATTTTCACTGTTACTAAAACTCTATGTTTTATCCTTGGTAAATGCTGTATTTATAGAGTAATTTTATCATTAGCCAGACTCTTTGATCCTTGGAACTCTCCAATAGCTTGATTTTTATTTTTATTTTATGACCAATTGTTAATCTCCCATATTACAGCTCCTCCCCGACTTACGACGGGGTTAGGGACCCAAATCCAGGTCGTAAGTAAAAAATGCTTAAATAATACATAGAAAATCTAAAATGGGTGTCTCTATTTCTTCTCAGCACCACAAAACTCTCACTTTTAAGCTTGCCAGCCATTTTAAAGTGAATTACAAACAAAAATTTTGTCTGTGTACTGACATTGGGACTCGAAAATACATAATTTGACAAAATTTGGTACGACTGAGGCAGGTCATAAGTGCAGGTGGTCGTAAGTCGGGGAGGAGCTGTAGTATGAAAACAGAAAACTGTGATCACCGGGATGTTTAATAGATTATACCACTTATCCCACCTTGCTCTCTAATGGGAAAGGACATGAATTACCAGATCCAGAAAGGTAAACAGTTGTACCATTAACTCCATATTTATGTCAAGTCTCATCAGACAGTTTTTTCTACAGGAAATGAGCCAATTGGGAAATCTACGTGAGGTTTTGTCACGATCGAGTCAGGTAGCAACCAATGTGAGCAGCATCTTGGATTCTTTTGAGCACCGCTTGGCTCGCCTGGAGACAACCATCCTGCCTTTGTATCAGCAAACTGGCAATTTACAGCGGCGACAATTAAGTAAGGCTATTGTACTGTGGTATGTACTGTGGTAAAGTTTAATTTGATATCTTGTAACATTTATATTTAAATATAAACTTTAGAAACATTTGTTAAACATTTGATTACACGTTATTTTATGAAATTATTAAGCTTTATAACTTATTTAAGGTACAGTACTTAAAGTCATTTGGGATCGGTGTGTTGACGCTAAGCAGGCTAATTTCAGTGAAAGTGGTTCATTGAGACACGCTCACCACTTTTCTTATGACATATAACTTCTAATTTCACTTCCATCCCATAGCTTCTACACTTCCTTTTAGCCACTACACCACCTTGCTTTGGTTTGAATTGAATTGAATTGAAACAGTTTATTTAGCCAGAAAAACACAGATACAGAGTGGATAATAATAACAATATTAACATGGCTGAGCCAGTTGAGAACCTGAGCTCTCCTGTAGGTTTGGAACTGATGGCTGCAAAAATAGTCCACTAATGTGACCAATTATAGTCCTTGGAGTACAGTACTTCAAAACAATGCCTGTGGATAGCGCGGGTAAGAAGGATGAACTTTAAGAGAATGAGAGGTGGGCGGGAATTTAAATTACTCAAACGCGTTTACTCCCGATGACTGACGGATTTCAGCCATAGAATCCTCTTAGCTTCGGGGACTTTTTATTAAATGTATTTCCACAATTATTTGACCACTTAAATGCAAAACCACTTACAATGAGGACACTTATAACAGAGACCCCCCCTGTATCCCTCGATTTATGTCACTTACAATGTGATGGTCCTAATTAGATCCTATTCCTATTAATTCCCCTTTATAAGTGGTTTCATTATCAGTGGCTTTTTTCTGGTCCCTGTTAACCACTTATAACGAGGACCCCCTAACTGTACTGTATCTGGATATCTCCTGTGTACCACTAAGTTGTTTTGGCACCATATGGAAACTAATACTGTGTCATGTCAATCATAACTCAACACAGGATTCTTCATTCATCATGAAGAATTTCGTCACAAGTTGATTTTCTCCCCACTTCACTGTTCTGAATTGCATGAAGTAAGCATAATTATTTATTTACATTGATGTTTCTGTTTCTTTCATTATTTCCTTACTAGGCCTGACACTTTGCCACCTTTTATTTATGACAGATACGGAGAAGACATTGCAGGAGTTAGACTATGTAATTAGTTTCTACAACGTGGCCGGCCAAGTTGAAGCTGTGGTTAAGGAACGACCGAGTGGCATTGGGGTCCCAAAGTACTTAGAAGCAATGGACCGCTTAGCTGAGACCTGCAAGTACTTTGAGCAGAATAACCCTCAGAGTGTTGAAATTGAGAATGTGGTAATGTATTTTTCTCATATGGTTTTGAAATCTTCTTAAAGGGGTGGATGGATGACACAACTAAAAATGGAGTACTAGATTACAGTAATGAAAATGTACAGTATACAGTATTGGCTTTGATAGCGAGGTTAGTGATGATAAGAGGAGCAATGAAGCCCACAAAGAATATGAAGAATAAAGAGTTGCACTAGTAAATGAAGCACTTCTAAAGTTGTATTGGTATGTGAGTTAGACAAATGAAACTGTAAATGTGGTTGAGGTGGGAGGTAGGTGTGGTTAATTTAGGGAGTTGTGCAATAGGTCGAGTTAGAAAGTATGTAAATGTACCAGTACAGTACTGTAGTTAGCTTAGGTTACAAAGTAAGTGTTCAAGAGTATAATGGATTGTTAGGAGGTTTACTGCTACTACAGAACCAGGTTCTACACGTAAGGACATTTGTATGATCCATTCTGCTTTATATTGGCTGAGAGACATGTTTTTGCAGTTAAGAAAGTTATTTATCAAAGTTGCCTTTTATACACCGTGCAAAAAAAATTGAGAGAAATTAATGGTAAAGAGATATTGTTTTATGTAGTGGTTTCCCTAAGGACAATTAGTGGCTAAATGAATTAAGTTCATTAAATTAATATTTGCTTTCCTTCAAACAGAAAAATATCTCTTATATGAATCTTTGTGTGTTTCCAGACTTCACTTTTTGAAATTGGAACAGAGGCTGTTAGCAAAGAGTTTAGGGATGAACTTAAAAAATACCAGAAGCCAGTACCTCCAGTGGTGACTTTGGAACTACTTGAAGACGAAGGTACAGTCAGCCATGTTAGTTTATTGTGTTGATGACAGTAAATGCATCTAAGACCTTTTTTTAATACCACTATCTGCAGTGTGAACCTTCACCACCTTGACGAGCTTCACTTTACTGTACAGTACTTTGTTATAAACATGAAATTTCTTCTTGGTTGTTTTAACTTCAAATTAATTTGACAGTACACATTTTACAATCTCGGTACAGTAGGTATATACAATTAACGAAAATTTCCTTTGAAATTATGATGTTCTTTTGTTTGGATTCTTAGAGCTTTTTAAATAAGTCTTGCATTGAAGAAGTTCCAGCAATCTCACATTCAATACATTTTTTATTGAGAACTTTCCCCCCTCCTACCTGGTGACTTCCACCACTTGGCTCACTTGTAAACAAGATAAGGGAGAGAGTCTGTGATGCTCTTGATTTTGGCCACCAGATGCTTCAGGACTGTAAAAGCCATCTTGTAATATGGAACAGACATAGTTATTGTTCACTGAAATCTTTATTGGGAGTTATATAGTGTTGCATGGATCATCTGGTGTGAAGACAGTGATACAAATTTTGTCTTCCCAAGAATCAAGATACAATTCAGAAGATAAGTATTGACAGGAGGGAAGTTATTCTGGGTGCCACCTTAAAATCAGTTGTCATAAGTCACTGGGTAGGATATTTTGAACTGTACAGGTACAGGTCTACAATCCTTTATCCGAAATCCTTGGGGCCAGAGGCATTTCGGTTTTCGGAATTTTTCGGTTTTCAGAATGGTTAGGTTTTTGTGTGTGTGTGTGTGTGTGTGTGTGTGTGTGTGTGTGTGTGTGTGTGTGTGTGTGTATTAGCCCACCCGGGCATAGATCACTGACCCACATTGGGGCCTGGGGGTCTAAAATATAATAAAAATTATAATAATGATAATAATAATTCATAGGTCTAGGTCGTGTTTCTCACTTTTGATCTTTTATTCATTCTTGTATTTCTTTACTGTATTATTATTTTATTATTACAGTCCCTGTATTATTGTTATTATTATTATTATTAATTTTATTATTATATTTTATTATTATTATTATTATTATTATTATTGTAATCATTATTATTTTATTTTGGTGTATAATTATTAAAAATTTTATTTACTATGAATAATTATTATTATTATAATTATTATTACTATTACATTTTTGCCCCCCAGGCCCCGATGTGGGTCAGTGATCTGTGCCTGGCTGGGCTAATAATCCCTGTAAAAAAAAAAAAATGCCCTACAAAAAACTTTCGGTTTTTAGAGCTTTTCGGTTTTCGGAATTTCGGATAAGGGGTTGTCAACCTGTATTTACTAAATGAGAAACAAGAGTTAACTTCCATGCAAAAAGAATATAATTCATTGGTTAAAAGTGTGTTCTTACATGTATTCAGAAGTAAGTGAGGATACCATCAGTGGAGTGGAACTGGTGCCTCCTGGTGTGAGGGAAGATCTCCGTGCCATTGCCTCTTGGCTCGACAAACACAGCAACACGGATCGACTCACAGTTTATGCAAAGTTACGATCTGATGCCTTGTCACAAAGTCTAAAGGTTAGTTCTTATGTCATGTCAGAAAGATATACAGAAGAATCCCAGTTATCTGTCATCTACGGGTATTGAAAGGTGCTGGATAAAGAGTTTTTCCAATTAGTTGACCTCACTCTAAAGATCCCCCAATAAATCCTACAGTGCTACAGGCTGACCTCGTAAATTCGTGCCTCAGAAAAACGGACTTCTTTAACACTTATTCCACAAGATATAAACGATGTGGCTTAGAAATATAGAAAGTATAATATAAAACTCTACTGTAAAATAAAACAAATGAAGGGTATGGGTGTGTACAGTATGTGTTAGAAGTGAATGTGTGTGGAGGTGGCTATAGCCAAGTCCTTGGCTATAACTGTGTCACCGACTCGCCAGCCCAGCTGCCTCGTATATTGTTACTTGTAATGTAACTCTAAAAGTTTTGGTAAAAATCATTACTATAATGTGGCTTAAAAATAAAGAAAATATAATATAGAATTATAAAATAAGAAAAATGACGAGCATGGGTGTGTATTTGTGGGAAGTGAATTTATGTTGAGGTGGTGGGTTACTGAGCTATAACTGTGGCTGCGCTCCTTCTCGATGTGACGTCACAGCATACACGCAGCCAGCCACATATCTCTGAGTCAGTTGGTTGACTGCCTGAACTGTGTTGCATTTCCCAGAGGATGGATTTAGTGGGAAGGAGCAACTTTTTGTACAGTACGTAAAGTATGTGCTATTGTACTTTTGATATGCTGTGTATCGATTTTATATTTCATTATACTGTAGCAATAAATATAGCAGCTCATCTCTGGTATTGAAACTTACAATGCTACGTGATTTGGAAGAATTTTTATTTATATTTTTATTATTTCATTTTGGTGCCGATTAGTTGAATCTACCAGATGCCTGCTTAACTGGGATTCTACTGTGTTTTGAAACTTGATCTATAGATATTACCTATTGTAGATGTTATTAAAGGCTTAAAGAAGCAGATACCTTAGTTACATGTATAATAATTAGCAGGTTCTTACAAACTCTCGTTCTTTCAATGAATCCATAAATATTATACATAAAATTGCAGATTTTACCATTTGAAATGTAAGACAAAGTAGTGTATAAGAAATAAGGGTATACTGTTGTGGCTGAGTGGATACAACACTTGTCTCTGGTCAAAAGGTTTCCTCATTCAGCCACAGGCCACAATCCTGGTCCATTCAGCTGTAATGATTACCTAACTATACAGTTGGGCAAGTGAATGAGGTCAAGTGCTGTAGTCAGCCATGCTGCCTCTTTGTGTACTGAAGGCTTAGTTGTACCGTATTCTGTATCCAGTGTTCCTAATGGGCCATAAAAGGCTTATTTACTTAACCTTCAACCCTTAGAGCTCCTTAAGCCACTCCAGTAAATTAAATTACTTTACTTTTATATTTGCTTTTATCATCTTTAATTCACAGAACAAAGTGGAAGTAAATTATTTCACATTCACCTATTAATATTTAGGTGGTCTTCAGAATGCTTGTACAGTACCTTCCATGTACACAACTAGGTTTGGTAACTTTCACCATAAATGTCTTTGTTGCTAGTTCTTGGCCTATGCAGCCACTCCTCGACTTACGACCTACTCGACTTTCGACCACCCGGACATACGACCGCCCCAGTCGTACCAAAATGTTTTCAAATTACGTATTTTCGAGTCCCGACGTTAGTGACTGCGCTGTGTACAGACAAAATTTTCGTTTGTAATTCCCTTTAAAATGGCTGGCAAGCTTAAAAGTGAGAGTTTTGTGGTGCTGAGAAGAAAAAGAGACACCCATTTTAGATTTTCTATGTATTATTTTCGCATTTTCGACTTACAACCAATTCGACTTACGACCTGGATTTGGGTGCCTAACCCCGTCGTAAGTCGAGGAGTGGCTGTATAGTACAGTACGCTCGGATAATTCGCGAATTTTTATTTCGTGGTCCTCTATTATTCGCGGATGACACCACCCTGGATGTACCTAAAAATGTCTGTGAATGCTGTGGTTTTAAAGTTGCCAGCATTTCTGCGGCCGGGACAGGGAGCCATTCATTCTAGACAGTAATTTACTTTACCTGTATTGTATATATGTGTGTGTGTGTAGACACACACACACACACACACACACACAAAACACATACAAATAAATAATAATGGGAAAATCCCCTCGTAAATAATTAGAAACAAATGTAGTACGGTATTATAAATGTTGAGTCTACCCTCAAGTCTACCCTGCACTTTGTTATTAATAAAGCACGGATTAGACTTGAGGGTAGACTCAACATTTTTAATACTACATTTGTAACTGATTAGGGTATTTGTGAGAGGATTTTCCCTTTATTATTTATTTGTATGTGTTTTGTGTGTGTGTGTCTACACACAAATACAGTGGTCCCTCGGTTAACGAGCACAATTCGTTCCAGAAGGTTGCTCGTTAACCGAAAAATTCGTTAACCGAAACCATTGTTTCAATGGGTTTTTGGGTAATTGGTTCCAGCTCACTGAAAATTACATACAAACTAAAAATAAATACAGTAAAGTACACTTACTTTGAGGTGTGCATGTAGAAGGCTCCTGGTTGATGATGATGATGATGGGAATTAGAATGGGGGTGGAGGAGAATGGAGAAGAGAAGGCATTGGGGTGGAAGAGAAGTCACCCCATGCCGCCATTTCACTCATAAAATTTTAGATCATTTGGTGTAATTCAAGATTATTTTCTTTAAATCAACACTGCACTGCACCATTATATATTGTCAATATGTAAAATATATTTCAAAATGACCAATAATTTGACTGGAAACACAGAAAAAAAGCGTTTTTGTTGAAGAGTCTCAAACAAGATGTTCCTCCCTCTGAGCTGGTAAACAAGCTGACGCCAAGCTTGGTGTGTTGTGGCTGTTTGGCGCGCAAAAAACTAGTTTCCTATACTGTACTTCAATATGTTCAATAATTGTTAAAATGACTCAAAAAATTAATATAAAACTTTTAAAATTATTGAATAGTACAACCTTCTTGATATTTAGAAAAATGGTAAGGAATTTAAGCCCTAAAACCAATTACTGTATTGGCGGACTAATACTACAGCTGGTGGGCAGCCAAATGCTGGCAAAAACATGTTGGGAAAAATTTGTAAGGAATTCGTTAACCGAGGGTTTGCTCGTTAACTGAAGTGAAGAATCTTATGGAAGGTAATTTGTTAACCGAAATTTCGTTAACCGAGGCGCTCGTTAACCGAGGGATCACTGTATACAATACAGGTACAGAAAAAGAAATAATTGTCCTCAGGGCAAACACATAAAGGGAATACACGTTTCTTTGTACAAGTAAAAATGTACCCCCCTGGTCAGCAAATGTTATTCACGGATTTGGCGATTCGCGGCCATTTTGAGAACCTAACCCCCGTGAAATGGAAGGGTATGCTGTATTGTGATCTTTTTATAAGATATCCTTTTGTTTACATTTAAAATACAGTAGTGGTCAACTTTACTCCCAAGTTGTCGTCGTCTTCCCTCAATTTATGGTTTTGTACAAAAAATCTTTCATGTTTTGGCTCCTTTCCACAGATTGTTTACTTTAACATAATATTAGAGGGGATAGTTTCTGTGAGTGATAAATACCCATATCTCTCTCTTATTATGTTTCATCAATAATCTTATGTTAAGCCTACAATACTACAGTACTACTACAATGTATCTCTAAATTTTTACACATCATATTCACACATGTCACTGAATTTTTATTTCCAATTCTCCAGGCTGTACGAGACTATCAACGGAGCAGCAGTATTGAACGTGGTGGAACACCAGGTTCACTTAATTCCCCAGGGCCCCTTCGTGCCAGAGTAGCAAAAATGGATAGCACTTCAAAGAGTCGGACGCAGAAGATATCTAACAAGCTGAGGTGTGTGAGTACAAGAACATCTGAATGAAAAACAAGAAGAGGAATTGATGGAATGAGAGTATGGGAGAGCTCATTGAAAAATGGAGAAGCAGGGAATTAATGAAGAGGAGTAACTGTACAGGGAGATTAGAAGAAAATTAAAGATTATGTTGAGTAATTGTAAAAGAAGAGCAGATGCAAGAGAAAGACATAGAGGAAGGTCATTACAATATTAGGGCAAGAAGTCCAAGAGAACAAATGATTGTAACAGATAAGAATGAAAGACAGGATACATTGTGGCAAAAAGAGGATGTCAATGGGAGATGGTTAGAATATTTTTAGCTTCTCTTAAATGTGATGTTGTTCTGTTTGGGACTCCGTAAAAGAAGAAAAAATAATAAAGGGAGAGGAAGATGTGAGATAGGCTGTAAATTAGTTTAAGATAGGTAAAATACCAGGAATAGGTGGAAGTTCCTTTGAAAGGTTAGCAATGACAGATGGAAAAGTAATAGAATGTATGACAGAAGGCAGATGACCAAAGGAATGACAGAGGTCATATATAATTTCCCTGTATAAAGGGAGAATTGTTCAGAATGAATGTAAAAATTATAAAGAAATGAGTGTGTTGATTATACCCTGGTACAGTACATGAATCACTACCATTATTATTGAAAAGTTCCCTCAAGGAGCTCTTACCTTAATGGAGTGACCTCTCATAGGATTTTTCCTAAATACTTCTTCACAAACACTTCAAGTGTTACAGACATGTCAAGTAAAACTTGAAGTATTTGGTGAAAACTTTCACAAAATTACACTGTACGTGATTCTCTCCATGATTCACTTGCAATTTGCTTATGAAAAGTATAAGAATAAGTGAAAAGAAGGAGTGTTGCCTCAGCAAATTTACATAAATGGGAAATTGGAAGGAAGGAAGCAGGAAAGGATAGGAAAACATGATAAAAAATTAGAAATTATAACCATTAAAAAGACAGTTTGGATCTAGAAGACCAGATCACCTAGAGGTACAGTACTTCACTGATTGCTACCAAAGAAATAAAACCACGGGAACACGGAATTTTAAATTATGCAATAATCATCACTGGATTCAACATGTTAATTGCTTTTTCTTTTAATTGGTAAGATTTATGGAGTTTCATCTTTTTTTTCAGAGCAAACCGGATGTTGCAGAAAGCAATTACTGGACATGTGTCATCTCGCAGACAAGGTTCTCCTGGACATACTTCGTACTCCCTGCATGGCACCCTCACCCCTCCGCATGGTAGAGTGCAGTAGACTCCTGATTTGCTGTGTAATGCTGGGGAATATTGGTATATTGCAAGTGACATATAAATGATAATTGTCTCAAGTGACAGATGTGAAATGGAAATCAACTTCAGTAGTGGCCTCACATTTTCTTTTCTTTGGCATGGTATTGATGACTTCTGGTAACAGCTATCTTTTTTAATCAATAGAAAAGTTGGAAAATGGTTAATAGCTTCTTTGAGAACAATTAATCAACTTAGCATAGTGCATGGATGGAATCATAAATCATCTTAAATTGGATGGTAACCTCATTTCTTATTTCTGTACTTTAGGTTATCTAATATTGTAGCTTATAAAGAGCAAGCTGGTGAAGAAGGTAAAAGAGCATGATTGTAAAGTGCTTGCTAATTTTTACTCTAAAGCAGGCTGATGCATGCAGAAATATCTCAAGAACTATCACTTGCATCATCACAGGCATCACAGCAGTGTTAAAAATTCAGCAAGAATTTAGGAGATTAGAATGGTGACTGATATAGTACCAGAAAAGATCCTGCTTTTTTATTTGTTGCTGTTACCATGAGGTAAGTGAGGAAAGAAAATGTAAACCTATACATGCAAGTTTTGTTGGAAGATGTGATGTAGTCAAGTCAATTTGACCAAGGACAGCTGACAAAGCCATGAGATGCTTGTTTCCAGATGAGTCCTTATGCCAACAGCATCTGGTCACTCATCCAATTACTAACCAGACCCAACTTTGCTTAACTCTCTGATTGGACAAGAAGCGGTGTTTCCAGCTTGGTACTACTCTTATAGATAGCCATGTAATAGGAATATGCTTTAACATAATTACTATGAGAGTGCATGTAAGTAGATACTGTTCTTTGAGTTGAATATCAAGTGAGAAGTATAGATAAAATAATAATAAGTGTTTAGAGGAGTGAATAATAACGGCAGAGACTTGAAAGTACCTGTAATTAATGTTATAAAATTAATTTGCCAGTAGTAACCAGAGAGTTTACTTTTTAGATATGAGGGACTAGGAAAGACCACTGTTAAACTGGAAGATTAGAATAAGGATATATTGTGTTAAAAAAGGTCTTAGAATGCAGGAGTTAGTAAAAATTTACTAATTTGCAGATTGTCAAGGAAAAATCTGAACATGAAAACTGGTACATGGTAAGACAGAACATGGTGGACATAGAAAGTGTAGAAGTGCATGAACTGGAAGCTACTATTGGCAGTAAAGAATGCTTTACTAATTAAAAGAACATAAGGAACAATTTTTTTAGAAGTTATAAGCACAAGTGGTGCCTAAACTTATATTGAAGTAAACTTCATTTGTCACCTTGCTAACAGGGCAAAACATACATCTGTAGTTGTAGATAGTTTGAGTAGACTAATAGTGTTGAAGACCTCAAGCAACCACAATGCACACCTGAGCATTTACATGCATATGTGTTCATTCTTTCTCTTTGCTTGGAAGAGATAAGTCTTGAAACTGGCTGTTAACCACTACTGTACATGGTTAAAAGTTAATGTTTATAATAATGGAAGTGTAGATGTGTAAAAGTACATAAGTTACTACCCCAGTTTTAGGAGTGCACATTAACTTTGTACTTAACAGTATAACATTTGAGTATTAGCAGTGCTGTTACTAATCCAAATCCTGCAAATGTTTCTGGAAATTACCACTAAACCACAACCTTCACTACACTTCTGCTGGCTGAGAGTAATGGAGAATTTTCCCTCACATTTCGTTTAGTAAATATTCAGTAAACCTTTGCTTTGACTTTTCCACAAGTATACTTAATCCATAGATTGTGTTACATTTGTTTAAAAGATTAAATATTTTTTACCATTATTGAAATACTGTATATTGTTCTAATGTAATGTGTTTATTTTTTTATTTATTTTTTTATTTATTTTTTCACAGCAACAACACCTGGAACAGTTGGTGAAGAAGGCCTTGAAGATAGTGATGTTGAACTCTATTTGAACCAGGTGCAGTAAATACCTGTATTTTGATATTTGTGAGTGAATGATTTGAAAGCATTGTGTTAAGTGGTGCATGATTGAGGATGGACAAGTTGTTGTGTTGTGATGTTGGATTGTAGAAATTTAATAGAAACAAGCCAGATAGATATTTTGGAGCCTTATTGTGTATGTGCATCACTGTAATGGAACACTTCTGAGAGTCATCAGTTTCATCTTATTGCTCAAATTATCCACCTATGTTATGTGTGTAACTGTATGTATGTATGAGATACCTTGACCAAGATTGTTATAATGTTAACCCTTGAAGGAGTAGTGTTGTTGCACCTATATTTTGTTCTGGATAATGCAGAACATTTAATCAGCTGAGAGAAATCCTTACCACTCAATAAGTTAATAAAATTCAGTAATACATGTACACTTGGTAAAAAAAAACTACCATACAGGTGGGGTCCGATGATTTTCCAACTGAACCTTCCCGTTGTCTCATGAGGGTTGGTAGACCTGAATGTGAGACATTTCGTACTTAATTTGGTAGGCCAAAATTAGCTATTTCATTGACAATATTGAATTACTTTGTTACAATATGACTGGAGAATGTCAGTATATTTAGATAAATTAAACTGCATGTTATTTTAATGGCAAAATTAGTGGATAAAGTAAAGGTATAAGCTTTTTTTGCAACCAAATTTTGAATCTGTATTTGTATTGCTACTTCACTTTGGACTAATGCCACATTGTCATTCTTTTTTTTTATTGGAAATTATACCATGCTGCTCCGAAACATCTGAATAGCTTCACAGTTTCGTATGTCGTCATAATGGAACCCGGCCTAACGACGTTTTACCATACGGTCGATAATTCCGGAAAGTCTAGTACTGGGTTTTGTTTCAGAGTGCCGACCACGTGTGGCTGAACCCATACACGTGCAGGGCTACCAATGTGAGAAATGCCTCGGGGGGGGGGGGCCTTTTTGAAACACTTCGTTTGTAATGTCAGTTTGTATCGAGCAGGAATTGTAACGGTAGTTTTTTATCGAGTGTACAGTAATTGAATAACTTGAAGACTAATTTTTATTTACCCGGTATTTATTTTAATTTTTTTCCCTTAATAAAGTCTGTGTGTAGGAGTGCAGTGGTCGAGTGGTACAGCGCTCGCCTCTTGTTTGAGGGGTCGGTGGTTCAATTCCTGGGCGCTCCCAATTTCACCTGGATGTAGATGGGTGCCTAAGTTTACAACTTGGGAAAGAGAATGCGGTCAAGAGCAGTACCGGCCATGCTGCCTCCTTGTGTACCAAAGGCTTAGTATACTGTATACAGGGTGTATTGTGCTGTATCCACACTGTTCCTAACGGGCAGTCATGCCTATGGGACCCGCTTTCACTTCTGTGTGTGTGAGAGAGAGAGAGATAGTAACTGAAACAAATGGGAATAGATCTCACTATAGCCAATCTTGGTGTGTAGATGTTGCACAACATGATCTCAGATGAACTTCATTGTTGGTGATCTCTGTCTTTGGATATACTTGTACGTATTAGGAAACTACTGGTATAAATGTAAAGCTTATATGATACAGATAGATGCCTCATGTAATATACTATACAGTAGAAGTCTAAAATCCGGACTCCTTGGGGATTGGGCCAGTCCGGATTTTCGAATTTTCCGGATTCTCAGGCATTACTTTTAAAATTCAAATTTAAGGAGGAATAAAGAAGAGATGAACAGGAAACATTTTGAAAGTTTATTCATTAGCAAATATAGCATGCTTCATTTATCAAAATGAGCAGTTTTAAAGAAAAAGCTGTGAATTCTAGAATTTTATTCTTTGCCTTTTCTATATCATAAATTGTAGACTTTCCAATGTCGTATGTTTCCATTAGAACAGTATTGCTCATACCACGTTCTAGTTTCTTAATTATTTCAAGTTTGTCACTCAATTTCAACGTGTTCTTCTTTCTCTTCACACAACGAAGTTTATCTACTTTAGGAGCCATTATTATGGGCTTGTACAGTACTCTGTAAATGGAAAGAGTAGGACTCAAAATTACATACGTTGTCACAGTTTGATTGCTCGTTTTAAAGTGGCGACCGCGTGGTCGCTTGTTGTCGCCAGGGTTGCCAGATGTACGACAAGCTTCACGGCCAACTTCACGCAATCTCACGGCCAAATCCGCCAAAACTTTTTGGATGGGAAGCACAAGGCTATTTTTGCAATCCACACAAAATAAAAGTATCCCCTACAATATCCACTTAAAATGTCGCAATAAAACCAAATTTTCACTTAGAATAGAGGGCCCAATAATTACATAAACATAATATCTATAATCTACAGTGAAGATTTACCTTAATCTGAAATGGTGGTGGAGCATGATAATGGTGGAGAACTTGATAACACAAGTTGGCGTAAGCAAAAACGTCTAGTTAGTCATCGTCACCTGGTTTGTTATATTTTGTACCACTGTCGTAGGACCCTTTCCATTTACTAGTGGACATTTTAAAAACTAGCACTCGGAATTTCAGAAAGTAACTCAGATGGCTTTGTAAGCTCTGAAGCTTAACCCATATGCTGGACACATTCAGCCTGAACAACTCAAATATGAGAACTAACAACTAAGGTAGTAACTAGAAAGATCAGTCAGCTCAGTAGGTCACGTAAACATGTGAAGAGGTGAGGTCACTGTTTAGGTGAGGTCACTGAGCCAGCATTTTCATTGTGAAATTTGAAAATCTGCTAGACTTCTCTTCAAAATCCACTAGATGAATTAATACGTGTTTTACAAAATTCGGCCAAATAGTTTGGCCGTAACCATCCACTTTTCCACGGCCGTGGAAACGGCCATCTGGCAACCCTGGGTGTCGCTGTGCAGCTGTTGCGCTCACACATGCGCACATACACACAAAAGCCCTCTAAATTAAAAAAAAAAAGTTTGAGTTTTCGAAAAGTCCAGATTCTCGGGTGGTCCGGATTTCTGGCATCCGGATTTTTGGACTATTACTGTAATCCATTTTTAATGAAGGTCCTTGATAAGTTTGAATTTGTCTAATGCATTAAGAGTCTCTAATCAGGAATTTGATTTGTGATAATTATGCAGTACAGAGCGATGAAGAGAATGTGTAAAATATTTTGGAAGGGAGTTTTTACAGTTTAGAGAATGTCAGACCTGGTACATATTTATTTGTTTACAGGTTACTGCACTCCATCGACTAGCCTTTGCAGAATTCCTTCTGGCCCAACAACTAGTTCCAGAGGACAGGGTCACACGTACATTTGAGCTTATTCTCAGAGACCCAATGGATCAATTGGTTGCTGAAGGAGAAGTATGATTTAATGTTTGTTTTATAGTTGATTCGGCCTGGAAATTTAGTTGTTCAAAATACTGTACCTCTTCTATATTAGACCCAGTTTGAAGAGTTCTACAGTGTGGTGATATACTGTCTACATGGATTTTTTTTCTTGTGCCCACTTTTAAAAACAAATTTTCACTCAATTTGTATCAGAGTTTGGCTGGCCTAGCACGAAGGAGTGTCAGCAGAGGAGATCATCAAGCAGTGCTTTCAGTTTTAGCAATGCTTCGTCACGTCACTAGCATGCAGCCTGAGTATGATCGCCTGCTGACAAACTGCCAGACATCAATACGTTCAAAATTTGCTGCTATTATAAACATGTTACAAGAAACTGTAAGTGAAGTATCTCAATTTTATTTTTGCCTTTACCTTTGAAGTTGCTTTAGTTAATTATAGTACTACAATATAATGTACGGTACTATAATTACCTGGAAATCTCTTGATTCAGCAAAATGTCATAAATATCAAATTGACTTCTCTAAGAATTTTGTATGATTAGCTTCAGGAAATTTAACTTCTCTGTAAGACTTCATGAGAGTTTTTAAAGTTTGTACAGTATTTGCCTCTTAAATACAAATGTTTTATTATGTACTTGTCTCTTAAATACTCACTGTTTCCTCCATTCAGTGTGTCAAAGCCCTAGAGGGCTTTGTAGAGAGTGTAAAAAGTGATGGAGAGAGAGCCTTACCAAAAGATGGGACAGTCCATGAGGTTACAAGCAATGCTCTCATCTTCACTGAACAGCTCCTGGAATATGCCATCACGTTATCACCAATGCTGCAGCGTGACCTAAGCCTAAGTGCATCATTATCTAATTTACCTCGAGGTTTAGATCAATCTCTTACAGCAAAAGCACTTTTGGGAGCTTACATTAGTAAGTATTTAATTAGACTCATTATTAACTTTAAACTATATTTAGTAGTTACGGGTAATTAACCTTCATCCATATTTGTATTAAACATTTGACCCTGTGCAGAAATTTTGATTAGTCTTGTGTTCTTGATTGTTTTTTATTATTATTATTACAGTATGACAATTTTTTTCAACATCTATCAGAGGTCTGATGTCTTTTGCCTTCTATACATTTATTTTAGTGTAACTTAAAACTCTCTTTATAATTTTTTAGAGAATACAGCTCTCAGAAAAGCTTACTGGTAGGTTCAAGATCACTTTTGATGATTCCCTTAGATATGCTAAGAAAATATATAAAAAATTATTGTAGTTGGATTCTCATTGCACCCTTCCTCAGTTAATTACTCAGAATAATTTTTAGCCCTTTTTTTTCCATGGGCTTTGTCTTCATTTACAATTTTCCCTGGGCTCTTTTATTTCAATTACCCATGTAGAATTTCCTCATACATTACTCTACTGTGCCATTTAATACCCTGCTTGAGCTCACAATTCATTCTTTTCTCTAATCCCACACTAGTTCTTAAATAGGAAATCTCGTTTTGTTGCTATTAAGTTTTCAGTCATATACAGCCATCTCTCGATTTACACGGTACAGTCAGTTCTGCTATAACGCGATGGTTGTGTTCTTGTAAAACATCGTGTTATAGAAATTCGCGTAATAGAAATAACAGGGCTTATGGAGAAAATAGGGTTAGGTGCAGATTACTACTCGAAATCGAAAAATTTTTAGTAGTTAGCCTAACACAAAGGATAGCACAGTATAAATAAATGTTACATTCATATCTAATAATGAAATCATACAGTAAATGTAACACTTTACCTTGAAAAAATATGAATATAACTTGATGGGGGAGAAGGGTGATTTTGAGGTTGATAACATCGAGCTTCTCTTCAAGGGTTATAGCCTTTCTTTTACGATCATCACCGGGAATGCGATCACCAGAACGCTTCTTTACCATATTCACAGTTAATGCCACAAAATTGGAGAAATAATAAGCAAAAATCGTGTTACAGCAAACAAGTGTTCGCGTTATACAAATATCGTTCCTCTATTCATAAATCGCGTTAGAGCCAATTCACATTGTCAAAACACGCGTTATAGCAGAACTCACTGTAGTTACGTTCTTAAAAATGGCCGTGTACAATTAAAAAACGTGTATATCAAACTTAATTATCCCATAAGAAATAAAGGAAATGGCAGGTTTTAGGGGAGATGCTTCCTAAAAAATTTAATTTATTTATCTATTTCCTTCACTG
This sequence comes from Homarus americanus, assembly GCF_018991925.1. Lineage (NCBI taxonomy): Eukaryota > Metazoa > Arthropoda > Malacostraca > Decapoda > Nephropidae > Homarus > Homarus americanus. Next base: position 3,982,462 of record NW_024725031.1, on the reverse strand, counting down.
TGATTTATTTACAGTAATAACGTAATGAAAATATTACAGTAATACAATAATAGAAACAAACTTAATACCCGTTTATACTGTCGTAAGAAAATTTATTTTCAATAAAAATTTGTGCTAACACTTACGTTGAAGTATGGCTTTGATGGCGTGCAGGAACTGTGAGTGTCATATGGTACTGAACTACTCTGCCTGGCACAATGGCAAGCTTTTCAAAACCGTGCTACAGTATTTAAAATTTTTTTATTTTTTTTAAATGGGTATTAATTTAATGGTAGCATTATTTAAAAATTGCGCAAATTAAATTTGTGTGAATCAAGAGGTGACTGTACAGTACTGTACTTCAGTTTTAGATGTAAATGTCGACATGTGGATAATGTAGTTTATTGTTTGGACAAATGGTTATTGAATGGTTATTGAAGATATGGATGATACGTTATTAAGACTGTGGTTAAATGGGTATTGAAGATGTGGATGAGTGGTTAATGAATTGACCTTGGATTTCAAAGTCTCTGGATTGAGCCCCAGGCCGTTTTAGTAAATAAGGGCCCTTGTCACACATACTTGAGGGAGGCTGTCCAAAAGTAAATACCTTTACAAAGTAGCTTGTTAAGTAAGGTAAATTGTTGGGTCAAAGTAAATGTTATTATAATGCCTCTAATACTGTACAGGTGTTCTGTTATGGCACTCCTGTTCTACAACAAGATCCCAAATCTGGTTTATCCTTGTCATTTCACACTCATCAGCATTGCCCTTCAGCAGTAGTTCCCCACAAAATCACTTAAAGCCATGTATTTTTTCTCTCATTAACACACACTTCTATTTTGTCCCTTCACCCCATCCATCCAGCTCCTTCTTAGTCTTCTCCTCTCCCCCTTCACCCCATCCATTCAGCTCCTTCCTAGTCCTCTCCTCTCTTAGTCTTCTCCTCTTCCCCTTCACCCCATCCATCCAGCTCCTTCTTAGTCTTCTCCTCTTCCCCTTCACCCCATCCATCCAGCTCCTTCTTAGTCTTCTCCTCTCCCCTTCACCCCATCCATCCAGCTCCTTCTTAGTCTTCTCCTCTCCCTCTTTAATATATATACTGTACCTTTTTGACCAATCATTCACTTCCCATTCTCTCAGTACTGTTGTAAGGGGGAGGGGGGAATCAGTTTTGTTAATAATATTTCTTTTTCATCCTCTTATTAATTATTACATACATATGTGTAAGAGGAGATATTTTTTCTTTTATATAGTTATATTGTTTTCTGTTTCTCTTTTCTATTCTGTTATATTATATTACAACTTCTCTATCATTTTCTTTAATTTCCGTGTTTATGTTTTCTGTCGTATATAAGCTTTTTTAATTTTCTTAGTTGCAATATGTTATTTAATTTTCTATATTTTTCTAAGTCTTTATTTCAGTATGCTTATTACTTTATCTTCTGTATTTTACTTTTCTTACTTATTGTTTATTTCTTTCAATGTCATTTGTTTCTTATATTTTCCTCTTATTCTTTCAATATTTATCAATGCTTAGTTATATTCTATACAATAGATTAACATGAGAAAACCATATATTCTTTAACAACACTTATTAATATAATTATTATAATTACAAGGTAGACTGCCACCACCCAGGCTTTTATTAGAATATAACTACAGTCTCTCCTCGACTTATGACATTCTCGACTTACGACAACCCGGACATACGACCGCTGTGGTCGTATAAAATATTTTTCACATTACGTATTTTCGAGTCCCGACGTTAGTGATCGCGCTGTGTACTGACAAAATTTTCGTTTGTAATTCACTTTAAATTGGCTGGAAAGCATAAAAGTGAAAGTTCTCGTGGTTCTGAGAAGAAAAAGACACCCATTTTTTAATTTCTATTTATTATTTTTGCCTTTCCGACTTAGGACCTGGTCGTCGGGATGGAACCCCGTCATAAGTCGAGGAGAGACTGTAGTTTCATTAAGGTGTTTGGTAGCGTGGTAGACGAGCTTTTAGGCATGTGGGTTACAGTGTTTATTTTCTGAGAAGCAATTGTTAGAAGGGAAGGAGCGGTGATACCCACAACTTACTAATTCAATATTTATTAAAATCAAAAGTGAATAAGATAACAATTTAAACACACTCAGAACAAGAATAGACCACTAGGTCTTACTCTAGAAGTAACAAAATAGATCTTCGATTAAGATTCAACATTTTATACCTCCTTAAGGGTATTACATTATTTCTTTGACATTAAGATGGTCATTTTAAATATTTGCTAGTAGCACAGATATTAATACATTAATTACAAAATCATGTTATTTCTGAATGAACAACATGGAACATGTACCAGTTCTCAGTTGGGAGTACACATTGATGGTTTACTCACAACACATATAACAAACTTTAATACTGGTAATATCAATATTTATGGTTTCCATACTCAACTTGGGACAATTATATTTCTGCTAACTATCCACAATCATGTACAACAACACTACTTTGCACATATAACTGAGATTAGTACACCAGACTCACATCGCTGGTGTTTATTACAACAAATGAAGCGTGCTAGTAACGTCGGTTAGACTGACGCGCGGCTAGAGAGCTCGTTCTCCCGGGGGTAGCTCCCAGCGCGTCATTCTCGCTGAATTAGAAACATCCTGCTTTGGACATCTCGCTGGTAGGCAGCTACCAGCCCCCAGTAGCTGCGGGTATTCAGCTACAACACACTGTGCCTGACATATGATGAGGAAGCTTCAAAAAGTTGTTTCAAAAGTCTAAACTCAATTACACACAATCATATGTCTGGCATCGACACAGATGATACTTATGTTACATTAATTCTTACTTGTCACATGAGGATTTCACTATGTTAAAACATGAACACTGGTATTCCAAAGTTCAACCGAGTTAAATTCACTTAATATGGCGGGCGTGAGGCACTTGTTACATATCTGAGATACGATGTGGGAGAGTCAGAAAGTGATTCTCTCCCTCGTGCATGCATTTATATACTAGGTAACTGGCAACTCAGGCATGCCAAATGGGCAATTCATGCATTGACATACACTTCATTTAAATCAGTTGCTGTACATTTGGCCAAGAAAATCAGTGTCATGGGTCAGACCAATTTCTTATACAAGTATCTATTATTACAATCTAATCAGAGTTGGAGCTTGTCAGGCAATTGTGAAAGAGACGTGAAACGCACAAGCTGATAACGTCTTTCTTACGACCTCATCAAAATTAGGCAAGGGCCTTCTGAGAGTTTGCCATTAGATCTTGGAGATAAGAAGACCGACATATTCTTTTGGGGATATTAATTACTTCTAAAATATAAAACTGACAATAATTTTAATACAAACATCAGATTCTCTGATGATCGGGAATCAAAATGATCTAACTTCAGTATCAGTTAGAAACTCGGGCATCCCCAAGGACTATGTCAGGAATTCGTCACTTCTACTGGCAGACTCTACTCTGACTTATTCGACAATTTTACTAACAGTAAATACAGTTGAAGCTTTCAACATCGCTCACAAGGGATCTTGAATGTTTCATCTGTAATCATTCATATCTAATTCAATGTAACACAGGTGTGTTCTCTCTCAATTTCAAATCACTGAACACGATATGAAGTATGAAGAAATATTAGAGTCTCTGAGGTACACGAGAGAAAACGGAGGATTCAGGCATACTGAAGCGGTGAGAAAATGGACGTCTCAACTGGGGGACTCAATAAAAAAGTTATAGCTACATGTTTTATGGGCTACTGAGTGCAATATGAATCGTCTGATTTTACGCTAACTGACATGTACGACCGTGGTCAGTACACTATACTCACATCACCCAAGGAGACCCTGATCTGCTCATTGCCAAAAACTTTTTTCATGTTCACATCTTATTTTTGTAGTTCTTGTCTTTATCTCTTTATCCCATACATTGATCTCATGCACATCATTTCTGACACTTAATATTTGCTCTTTACTCTTCCTTTTTTAGAATTGATGCCTCATACCATTACAGTACTGTATAAAGATTATGGCTCAATAATTCCGCATGTTTAGCCATATTTAACAAGATTCTCTCCCTCTATGGAACTCTCAGGCCACCTATAACATGTACAGTACAATACTTTCTTTTCTTTACTGTATTTGATTTATTTATATAATTTATTTTCTTCCAGAAAGAGTGCTGGTAAACTTGGGCTTGGCTTTGGTAAGTCGTAGTGAGTCCTACAGTGATGGTACCCTGAAGGCAGTGTTCCGTCTCAACAATTATAACTACATACTCAAAACCCTTCACAGCTCCGAGCTACTGAATCTGGTTGCGCTGGTTGAACCACAGTGTGACAAGATGTACAATGATCAAATAATGGAGCAAAAAAGATTATATTCTCAGAGGTAAATAAGTTTGTATTAATTACCATAAGTCATTGTAATGTAGACTAGGATAAGGCCTAATTGGTTACTGATATACCTGTACAGATCAATATATCTGTTTTATATTTATGTGTATTTTCTCATTTAAATCTTGATAATGTACATGCTCAAAGTCTTCTTAAAACATATTTATTGTTAATGATTGTCTCTCCTTCAAGGGTCAAAGAATAAACACCATTAGTTGAATTATTTGCTGAAGAACTCTGTATGTTCACATGTCAGTAAATGAATCACTTGCCACATGTATTGTACCGTACAGTAAACCCTTGCTATTTCCGGGGGTTAGGTTTTAAGGAGTGGCGTGAATAGGCAAAACCACGAATAGCACCTTATACTACCTTAATGCACTACTGTATGCCTATACTGTGTATGAGAAACTCAAGTTGCCAATGCCTTCATATGTGGAAGTTGGAGCTCGATGAAGTGTACTGTACAGTGCGATAAAATCTGGTTACTGATGCATAGGGAGATCATCAGGATCACTGTTGGAAGAGGGTGATGCATTTGTGGTTGGTGGAGAGGCAGGTGGTGGACAGGAGCATGGCTGGGTGGTGGAGGTGGCGTGTGGCGGGTAGGTGGGTGGTGGGTGGTGGAGCGGCGGCAGCAGCTGACTGAGTAGGTGAGGAAGATGAATCACCTGGGTGAGCGGCTGGTTCTTTCTTGAAAAACATCATGATAGGTAGTTGTTTCTTCTTGGCTTTGAGGTCTATAAAAATTTCCTGGAAGGGAACAAATGCCTGGTTGTATTCTCGGACTATCTTAGGGCTCCATTCCATGGAAGGGTCGTGGTCAACAATGAAATCAGTTACCACCTTCACATGTCGAAATAGTTCACCAAAGTTGTTCAAGCCCCAAACTTCTTGTTACCGTTCAATAATTTCTTCCTCTTCATCATCCAAAGCACTTCTTACCAACTCTTTCAAATCCTCATCTGTCGGTTCCTCTCCATACCCATCAATCAGTTCTTCCACTTCTTCAGCAGCCAATTCCACAAACTACCCAATGGACGTGCAACACATCCTTTACTATGGACGGAAATCCCTAGAAGTTATTAATACACTCAAGCCATAGGTCTCACCAACAAGCATTCACTGTCTCTGGTTTTAGTTCACTGAACGATTCACTGATGTTGGTAATGCAGTCTGCAAAGTTGTATTCCTTCCAACACTTGCTAACATCAAGGTTAGGGTCCACGTCCATGGCACTACGCATACGACCAAAAGAGCGGCGGGTGTAAAATGCCTTGAAGTTGCATATTATTACACCCTGATCAAGAGGCTGAATAAGAGCAGTAGTGTTAGGGGGTAAGAACATCACCTCTACACCTGGATGGCTAAACTGCAAACTTTCTGGGTGGCCTGGTGCATTATCTATGACTAATAGCACCTTGGAAGCAAGGTACTGTTCCACTTCCAGATTTATGGAACCAATCCAGGAATGTTTGCACAGTTACCCATGCCTTTTTGTTGGTTCTTGATTTTTCCTTTTAAAGCCCTAAGGTTTGCTGAGTGGCAAACCAAGCCAGGTTTGATCATGTGGCCAGCCGCACTTCCACAGAAGATAAGCGCCACTCTGTCTTTGGCTGCCTTGAACTTAGGGGCACATCTCTTCTGCTTGTTAATGAAGTTCTACCAGGCATCTTTTTCCAATATAGACCAGATTCATCTGCATTAAAAACATGCTCCGGTCTATAGCCTTTCTCTTCTATTATTTTCCTTAATTTCATTGGAAGTTCATCTGCTGCTGTGTGGTCAGCTGATGTCAGCTTTACATTATGGAGAGAGAATCTTCTCTTAAAATTCTCGAACCGAAAGCTTGTTCAGTAGCCGCTTAAGCCCCTCACATTGCTGTCGATCGACAAATTTTTGCAGTGCTGTTCCGCAATCCAAATGTTCAATGCTTTTTCTGTTTTCACAATTTTCTTGTCACGAACAATCTGCTCTGCTTTAGCACTTGCAGGAGTACTCGCTTTAACAGAATCATGGATTGCTTGTTCATTCTTCTATATATATCGCACTGTGGATTCATTCACACCAAACAACCGACCATCTGTGGCAGCACTCATCCCCTCTTTTAACTTGTCTAATAATTCAACTTTCTTTGTCAGGGTCATCATTGACTTCTGCCTTTTATGTTTCATTGACACTAGGCAGTCTTTTAGGGGTTATTTCACACAGAAACACTAAAGTTTTGAGTACAACACAAGAGATGTTGCGTTGCAGGCAATGGTTGAGCGCAAACAAGGGTAAGGACGGAGAGGAGACGTTGTGGGCACATGGGGGTGACTCGCTGAGCTGCGGGAGAGGCTCATAAGCTAGCCACCATCTGCTTACCGTGAATCACAAACCTGCAAATAGCAAGGGTTTACTGTATACTGTGAAATAGGAATGTAATTAAAGAGATATCACAGTACAAAAATTTAACAAAAATAATGGAGAGAGATTCATCAATAACTTCTGATTATCCTTCATGTGATACAGTTGGAGTCGTGTTCTGCATTACTTAGTCAATCATGAGGATGTTCCGCTCTCAGTCATTCAAGCTGGCAAATTACGTGACAAAGATCGACAGCTCATCAAAGATAAATTTGCAGTAAGTTTTTTTTATACATATTTACCTGAATGCTTGCCTGCTAAATTTATGTTCATTGGTAAGTAAGAAAGGAATGACTGTACCTGTACTGTTGTTTCTGAATAAATTATTTGAATGTACAGTATACTATACCTGTACTGTACAATGGATGGATGTGCTGTGCAAATGTGAATACTGTATCTTTATATGGGATATATTCATGCATAATGTATTGTCTAATGGTAGATCCTGCTGCCATATGACATCACAAAAATTTTGACCAAGTCCCATTTTTTTTTTTTTTTTTACAGGGATTAGCCCACCTGGCCTGGGGGCGAAAATGTAATAATAATAAAAAAAAAAAATAATAATAATAATAAAAAAAAAAATAATAATAACAATAATTCATAGTAAATAAATTTTATAATAAAAAATAAAAATTTGAAAATAAAATACTAAAATAATAATAATTATAATAATAATAAACAACAACACTGTAATAATAATGATAATAAAATAATAATGATAATAATAATAATAATAATAATAATAATAAAGAACCATAAAGAAACACAAAAGTGAGAAACAACATACTGTATGTATGTTGTGTTGTCAATAGTACGAGAAACAATTGAGACCCTGCAATTGTGTGTAAATGAGGCAGAAAGTCAGATCAGCAACCTGGAACTTGGTCACAATTTTCGTGATGCCATATGGCAGCAGGGTCTACCATTAGACAATAGATTATGTTTCCAATATCTTCCCAGGCGGTAATACTACCTCTCTTACACACCTCATTTACACACAATTGCAGGATCTCAATTGTTTCTTGTACTATTGACAACACAACATACATACAGTATATTGTTTCTCACTTTTGTGTTTCTTTATGGTTCTTTATTATTATATTTTTTAACAGTGTTTTTATTATTATCATTATTATTATTTTATTTCATTTTTTATTTATTTTTTTAAATTTTATTTACTATGAATCATCATCATCATCATCATTAGTATTACCGGGTATTATTATTATTATTAATATTATTATTATTATTATTATTATTATTATTATTATTATTATTATTATTATTATTATTATTATTATTATTATTATTATTATTATTAAAATTTTGCCCCCCAGGCCCCGATGTGGGTCAGTGACCTGTGTCCGTGTGGGCTAACCCCCGTAAAAAATAAAATAAATAAAATAGAATTGCCATTTTCCTATACCTGTACCCTGTACTGTATGTAAAAAGGAAAATACAAATATTGATACGGTATGTTCAATACTCACTTTTAAAATGTGCAGTGGTACCTTTTCTTGTCCTCATACATTATTTAATGGTGTACCACAGTAATACTAATACCCCAGTTAGCTCTCAGGATACATTCCTAGAAAATGGAATGCTATCCGAAACAGAACTCGACAGGGTTATTATACCATTGCATATTGCGTTCCTGGTGACATTATTTCTTACCTATGAGATATACAATATTCATTATTGTATATGATGGGTACTTATGTTCACATTTCTGAATCAAATTTACAGGGCTTCAACAAAGAAATGGAGGAGATGTCAAAAGTTCAGCGTAGTTATTCCATCCCTGACCGAGAACTACGAGAGAGCCTGAAGAGGGACAACATGGAATACATACTACCAAAGTACCAAGCATTTTATGACAAGTAAGTTAGCAGGACAAAGTTGGACTTTAATCATAAATGAATAATCTCATGTTCAGGTTTTTCCCTTTTTATCCCCAAACTTTTGGTTTTGGGGGAGATCTCATTCATATATCCATACCAGATTTTGTTTCTGCCTGATCACTTGGCTTAGACTAATGGATTTATTTTGGCTTTGTTGGGAAAGTGTATTACAACAAGTTCTTGCTTGTAATATACTTAAATTTTTGTTATTCAACTTTCAACATAGCTCACATTGCACTTTCACTTCATTGTCCATGCAATACGTTTCTCTCAAAGTTAACCTCGGCTAAAGAAAATGCATTGAACAGTACCATATATTTAAGTTAAAGCTACCAACTGTTTATTTAAATTTTTAGAGAACAGATTGTATCTAAAGCATCACCTTATTTTGATTGTGGAAATTGGCCAAACCAAACACAAAGATGGAAAAATAATTTATTTTCTGTTTTCTTCCTCAGGTATGTCAATGTTGCCTTTACAAAGAACACTGAGAAGTACATTAAGTACTCTCCAGCAGCTGTTTCAAGCATGGTGGATAAGTTCTTTGATGTTGCTGCTTAAACTGAAAACACCTCTTCAACCTATTGATCTTATGCCTGTGATTGTGTAATAATGTATACCATAATATAATGGATTGGTTATGTTATGCGAGGAAATAATGGTACATTTTGTAAATATCAAGACACTGCAAACAACCTATTACCTTTTTATGTTATAATTTAGCACTGTATGGTTATGTCCTGGTGGCTGAGAAGGTTTAACTTATCTTACAGCTTTATGTAACATCTGCCCATCATTGTACGCACCATAGACTGGGGTAACTTACTAACCTTTGTCTCTCTGGGTGGGGATACAAATGATTATCCCGTCACTTAAGTTCCACCAATGTTTGACTTCCTTTGCTTTCTTTACGACACAGAGAGTTGATTGGTTACTTGTTCGTAAATGAAGTAAAACACCCATCAATAAACTCACAATAGTGTTTTTCTTTTCATATTTGATATAATGGAATTCCTTGGGTGGAAACTATGAAAAAAGAATGGTGGTACAGCAATAACTTTTATATCTCTTATCACTATGCCCTGAGTTCAATCTCAGGCCTGGAACAGATGTGAGAAGGTTGTTCTCCAGGTATTCCAGTTTCCTCCTGAACTAACACCGAACAATGAAGGTTAAAACAAAAACCGGACCCACCATCTGGTGGTAAAATGATAAATGAAAAAAATAAATATATGTAAGTGAAAAGAAAAAATAACAGTTTGCCATTATGACATCATAGGTTTACCAATATATTTACACTGTATAAATTGTAACAGTTGTTAAGTTGCCCAAAACTGACTGAGTATAGTTGATAAGATCACTGCCTTAACACTACAGCATTCCCATATACAATATTTTCTCTCGGTTGTTAGTACAGAGTAGTGGATGAATGGAACAAGTTACCAAATATTATCATTAACTTGAATACGCTGGATAGCTTCAAACATAGGTTGGATGCTCATATGAGCAATAGGGGTTGGGTGTAAATGGGACTGCCCAGTATGGGCCAACAGACCCGCTGCAGTTTCCTCCATTCTTATGTTCTTATGATAAAGTAGACGAGTGACGAATATTTATCTGAGGGAAAAATCATGTGAAATAACTAATTTCCTCTATATAAGTCGTTTATGTATTTTTTTTTGAGTAGCAACATTTTTCAGTCACAAATTTTTACGGTAATACGAGTGAAGAAATAGGACATATTACTATTACCTTAACATTACAAGTGAGCAATATGTAAAGAAAAATCCTTTACACCTGGCAGCGATGTTCAGATTTTGATAATTTTACTTTACAGATACACGATTATTAAAGTTCTTTTTCGAGTTTTGTATATTTTGTTGAACAACTAAGTAGGTGGTCAGAGTAACGTTTTACCAAATCCGGCTTCGAAACACGAGGATCCATATATATTTCATTAGCCCAATAAAGCACGCGGACTTCTACATACAATCAACACCTCAACCCGCCAGGATTCGAACCCACGAGCCCATGACTGACCGGGGAACGCTACTGTAGTGGATTTCTCCCCTACAAACACTGTTTGTCGCTGAGTAGCCGACCCCACCAATTCCCCAGTGTATGCCTCGTGGTCTAGGTCAACCAGCGCCGCCATACATCACGGAGCGGGGGTCAACTACTAAACCACGCCTACCCCCGCTATTTAAGACCTGACCTCGTGGTGACCTGTCCTCTTTCTACCTACACCAACCAGCCAGCAACACCTCCTCCGCCGCTGCCTGGCGGCCCTCGCTCCTCCTCCGCCTGCCTGGCGGCCCTCGCTCCTCCTCCGCCTGCCTGGCGGCCCTCGCTCCTCCTCCGCCTGCCTGGCGGTCCTCTCTCCCGCCGGCGAGCATGGCGACCCACAAGCTGGTCCTCCTCTGAGCATCCTCACCAACCAGCTCTCTCTACATCACGCTTGTTACCACGCTGCCTTCCCAGCACCAAGCTGCATTGTACATCTAATACAACATGTATAAAGAGAGCACATTGTGAGTTTCCTTTCTCCATCCCATCCTGAGTGTGAACCAAACAACCTGAACCCCACACTACCACTGGACCACCAGGATACTAAAAGCAGTATGTATGAAGAAGTCGCGTGCTTTATTGGGCTAATGAAATATATATATATATATATATATATATATATATATATATATATATATATATATATATATATATATATATATATATATATATATATATATATATATATATATATATATATATATATATATATATATATATATATATATATATATATATATATATATATATATATATATATACAGTACAGTCACGTTCAAGATTCTTGGAACACTACTGGAGACAGCTGGCAACTCAAGGCCGTTTGTTTACTATACTACGTAGTATAAATTATGAATGAATGTAAAAGTGATCGGTGATTGGTTACTTAGTTCCCGTTGCTTAATTAATGGTTGGGCTTTGTTGTTTCGCATTATATTATGCCTTTCTGCTAGTATATACTGTTAATTTGATTTTAAAATGGATAGAGCAATGAGCCAACCTATATGAATTTATATTTAGATAAATAAACATAAGTAAAAATCGGTATGTTAAAGAACATCATGCATCGGGCACAGCTGTGTGCAGGCTGTTATGAGGTTGCCTGTTTATCATTAATTTATACTAATATTGTCTTCAAACGTTTAATCCCTTTTGGGTAATTAATCCAGTTGTACTAAACCGATGCTAAACAAAACTTCTTTCTAAAGACGCTGATTTCTTGCAACACAAACTGCTGTTTTATTTAGATGTGTGTGCGTGTGCGCATGTGCAGTGTGTGTGTGTGTGTGTGTGTGTCTGTATTTAATAATGACGTTGTTCAATTAAAGGTGATGGTAATTAATCTTACGAACCATCTGTCTGATGGTGTGAATTAGTACTGTAGCATATGCCTAATAGTTTTACAAGCCATTATCTAGCAGTATCATTGTCATCCCAAGACTATGAATATTGTCACCCCCCCCCCCTAAATCCTTGTTTGACTTGTGGCGATTACGTCACGTATAGTCTGGTGTCTTTAGAAAAAATAGTAATTTTTTTCCAAAAATGTGTATGATGTATTATAAATTTATATCTTATTTATTTATTTATTCGTTTATTTTTTATAAATGCATAATAAATATAAATATAACGCTGACGTTATTGGCGGGAAGGTGGGGAGACAGGTGTCAGTGCTGACTACCCTTCCACTCTTGTGAGACCACACCTGGATTACGCAGTTCAGTTCTGGTCACCGTATTACAGAATGGATATAGAATCCTTGGAAAGAATTCAGAGGAGAATGACAAGACTAATCCCGGGCATTAGAAACCTTGAGTATAGAGACAGGTTAAAGCATCTTAATTTGCACTCCCTTGAGAGACGTAGAGCGAGGGGCGACCTGATAGAGGTGTATAAGTGGAAGGCAGGGCTAAACAAAGGGGACATTACAAAGGTACTCAAACTATCCAACCAGGAGCGAACTCATAACAATGGTTTTAAATTAGACAAATTTAGATTTAGGCGCGAAATAGGTAAACACTGTTTGGTAACAGTAGTGGATGAATGGAACAAGTTACCAAATATCATCATTAACTAGAATACGCTGAATAGCTTCAAACATAGGTTGGATGCTTATATGAGCAATAGGGGTTGGGTGTAAATGGGACTGTCCAGTATGGGCCAATAGGCCCGCTGCAGTTTCCTCCATTCTTATGTTCTTATGATGAAAGTAGACGAGTGACGAATATTTATCTGAGGGAAAAATCACGTGAAATAACTAATTTTCTCTATTTAAGTAATTTATGTATTTTTTTTGAGTAGCAACATTTTTCAGTTGCAAATTTTTACGGTAATACGAGTGAAGAAATAGGACATATTACTATTACCTTAACATTACAAGTGAGCAATATGTAAAGAAAAATCCTTTACACCCGGCAGCGATGTTCAGAGTTTGATAATCTTACTTTACAGATAAACGATTATTAAAGTTCTTTTTCGAGTTTAGTATATTTTGTTGAACACCCAAGTTAATTTCTTTGATGTCTAAGAACTTGTAATAGTTTTAGAAAAATAAATGAAAAGTGTACCACGAATAATTGCTGTGGATAGCTGGATTGTTTGGTGATAATTGAAGTTTTAAAGAGTTAAAAAAAATCACTATTAACTAAAGGGGGCCTCAAGTAGATATCACAGTATGACTGCTGTAGACCGCAAGTACTTATTACACTCTCCATTTAGTACTGCAGTACGACAACCTTATCAGCGACTGCCGGCAGCGCGCGAAGGGAAATCAGTCAGTAATTTCTCAGTGTGGTTGTGTGAGTGTCCAGGTTATCAAGGGTAGTCGGTGGTGGAACGAAACTTGATCAAATAAATCTCGGCCGACTACAGCATTGATCGGTGAGTCAGTGGTAAAACAGGGCTTTTTTCTTTCGAGGATATTTGCTTTTAATATTGATTTTCTACATATTCTTTTTTGCTTCATAAATAATTACACGATACTCGAAATTGCTTGCAAAAAGAAAACTTATTGTATCTACGTCACGTACGTGTTTTTGACGTGGTGAAAAAATCACTTAAGCTGTACAGACTGTTTCTATCTTATTTTTTTAACTATACGATTATAATATATAATTACTGCGTATAAATTTACTTGTGTAAATATTGAAGAATAGCATTACAATCTGCTCAGTTCATGTCTGTAGTTAACATAAATTGTTTATTTTATATTGTTATGCTTCAGTTAACCTTATATTGATAGAAGTGTGCACCTGTGTAGTGACTTCCGCCCCACCCTTTATAATATACTGTATAAGCATGCAAGTGTGTGTGTACGTGTTCATGTGCTCATGCGTGCAAGAGCTACTTTGGTTTGGAAAATAACCTATACGATAATAGATCAGTCACCGACTCGCTGTGTCAGTGTTCCCTGACCTGGGCGAGGTGAACGTTCTTGGTAAATACAGTATTAGACTTTGTTCTGTTTATTTCCTTTGCACTGAAGATGAAGTATGTATGCATAAATTACCCACGAGCGTGGTTTATCTCGTACTAAGGAAGTTGGTAAGGTTGTTAACAATTGGGGTGGGATGGAGGGCTATATGTAAATTTTGGCAGACTTTTACACGATTGTTTGCTGACTTGTGAACCCGTAAACGCTTTTTTTTTATTGAAATGCTAGATGATCCTTTGGCATCAGTTTTGTTATGGTGGTATTTATGGAAACACTTCACAGCAGTGGCACAACCAGCCTATTTGGGCAAATTGACAAAAGCAACGTTAAAGTGTCTGATTTTAGAAGGAATAATGCACTGAAAGATTGGTGGACGGAAAAGTCACATTTTATCTAATAAAACTAGAAATATTTTAAAACAGTTATTAACTGACAATACATGACTTTTACATATTGACAACACAATTTATATATGATGCACGTAGGTTAGGTTAGGTTGGGTTTTTCTCCCTCACGCAAGCGGTGTTTAGCCACTGCACCTATTCTCTCCTCCTAAAATTCACTTCAATCCTCCCTTTATCCTTCCCCTGAACCTCAAAACTATTAACGAATACTGTACGTTGTATTCAAATCTGTTGTCAGCTACATTCCCACCTTCCCCTCTTCCCACACATCCGAAAAATCTTTGATGTTCTCATTGAGTCATTTTTCTGGTAGGTTTGGCCTTTAATGGATGCATTTATTAATTATGATCGTTACTCATCCGGAAATAACATCACATTGATTTCACAACCTTTTCATTGTATCTAATCATTAAGATTCTTTGAGTTAATGACTACTTGCGTATCAGCCGGTATCTTCACCACGCCTATCTTCACTTCCTGGCTTTGATAAGAGGAAAACTCCAGGTACGGTTATAACACTGTTGGCCGGGTGGGCAATCCTTGTTGTTTGCTACGGGCAGGACTGAGTAGGACAAAACAAAATTTCCTAAGTTTTCTTTGAAATCTTGAAACAATTTGATTAAACAGACTTAGCAAAAATATACCGTATATAAACGACCTATTTGTGAAGATAAATAAAGCAGACGACTGAAAAATCGTGAGTAGGGAGGAAGGAGCACAGGTTCTTCCGGGTGTGAGGAGTAAACCGACTGACTGCAGTATACTGTTTTTGGACCGAACTGGAGTGAAGGAGTTTTGGGTAGATGTATACATAAATGGACCTATATGGTACATAGGTAAATACCGAGGTGGATTGAATGTACAAGAAATTAGTTATAATGGACTTGATCACAACGTAACCTAGCCCTAATGTGTCATGTTTTACTGCATTAGAATTAGCCGAAAGTACGATTAATTTACCAAGATGGACTTATAACCCTCCTACATAATAACCCTGACATGAATTGCATGTTTTAGTTCAGGTTGTGTAAACATTTCCATTTTAACATATTTTATGTCAATTCCATTGTATAGGTTTACTCAAATCCTGTTTCTCCATTTGACCAAGCTCCATTTCTTCTCACTATCGGATTTCGGTAAAACAAAAAAGAAAAAAAAAGACGTATATTTCGGTATTTTGATTGTCCGTTTTAATCAATCCCGGGGTATACTCATACCGGCTCCAAGGTACAGTTGCCCCCATTTATAACGGGTACAGTTATTGGCGTGTTTTATGAGATGTGGCACCACCGCCCACCAGACAACAGAAAGAAGCCAATGACGTTCTACTTGGTTAACTATATTATAACTATAATCATGCAGGAAATGCGCCCATTCATAGGTAGAAGGGGGGTGGCAGCTGCTTGTTTAGCATCCCTGCTGTGGTTACTGTAGCGAAGGGAGTTCTGCCCATTCTGCTAGTTTTACTACGATGTAAACAGTGGTGCCATGTCTCGCAAAACACGCCAACCACTGTACTCATTATAAATGGAGGCAACTTTGCTTATGTAACGCGACAACTGTTGCCCGTGAAGATAGGTCCCACACACACGACTATCAGACTGAATTGAAGGAAGTGTGTTCGGTGGGATTACCAAAATATTAGGTTGGAGTACGTCACGGTTCTTGGCTTCTGGTGTTCTTTTGTGAAACCGTATTTTGAAGTATTCAATACAAGAGTTTGCTACTGTATCACCTAGGAGTTTCATGGTATGAAATTTTGTTATAGTTTATTTTTTTGATGGGGAGGGGGGAATTGCCCACCATATTAAATTACTGCTGTTTCATAATGTATTATTGACTATTTTAACTGGAAAGAAGTGGGTTCTCGTTTGATATCTCGAAATACGGGGTTTCCCCAGCTTAAATTTCATTCTCTCTGTCTCTCTCTCTCTCCCTACCCAGTTATCAGCTTACTAGCCGTTTGGGTGGTAGTTGGTCTCCAGGAGGAAACCGGAGTCTGGGAAACCTGTGATATTTGGTAGTGAGGTTCACACTCGAACCCTTAACTTAAACTCGAACGTTTGTGACGTAGCCCAATAAACAAGAAATCCTTCATGCAAACACCAGAATCTCCTCGTGCTCCCTCTATAGATTGATTTTATCTGCTGCCCGAAACTACGTTGTCCGTGCACATCACGTTTTCGTCTTTTCACACGTTGTATGCTCACTGAAGATAACTAACCATGTTCACTCTCAAATATAATTTACTCTATTGTCACTCCCTACTTTAACACACCGTGGTCATGCTAACTTTTAACACCGTGGTCACTCCCCTACCTTTAATTACACTGTGGTCACTCCCCTACCTTTAATTACACCGTGGTCACTCCCCTACCTTTAATTACACCGTGGTCACTCCTTACTCACTTCATCAAAATGCCTAATCCTAGTGTGTGTGTGTGTATATATATTATTTACGTGCTCTCCAAACTTCATTCCCATATTCACGCATTGTTCACGTGTTAACTGAGGACAACGATACCAGTGGGGGTTGGACGAGTTTTAAGTAGGGTCTTCCTCTTGGCTGTGATAGTGGCCTGGGAAGTCACCCGCCTTGTGTATTGCCCCAAACTCATGCTTTCTCAGTTTTATTATCCATGTTGTCTTTCCATATCCTGTTTTTTTGCTCTCTCAGATCTCCTTTGTTATTCCTTCCACCCCTTATATCGCCATTCTTCATATTTTTCACACGTTTATAATTTTTATTTATTCAACCACCCTTACCTATCGTCCTCTCTAAAATCGTTACTTTCCCACATCATTTCTTAATTTCGTCTTACAAAGTTTATCATAATCCAGCATTCTTATTACTCGTCATTTTCGCTTCAGTTTCCATTACAGTACTCGTTTTCATTTCCATGGCCCTACAGTCCTACACCCTAGCTGACCTTATCCCGAGGCACAAGCTGTCAACGTGTCTTGGGAAATGTCATTGTATAAGCTTTACCTAATGAAATATTTACATGGGAAGTATTATATCAGTAGTCAGATTGTGGCTGTTGGATGAGTCACCTCTCCCAGCTTATCATGTTTTGATAACAAGACTTTACCCGCTCTGTCATCCTTCTCTGCTCACCATACAGTGCCGTTGGTTTGCCTCCTTTGAGGTGTTTGGGTGCGTAGTTAGCTCTATGCCCCCGTCCTTGTGTGATGCTGGTGGGCAATATGTGTTTTGTTTTTTCTGTTATCATGGTGGGTCCTGACTGTATAGCACGTCGTATAGCACTGTCATCCTTCCTCACCTCCTCGAGCCTTATTAACCTGTATAGTTGTCCCCCCGGCTGGTACCGTTCACTAGCTCGACCAAACCAAATGACCAGTGTGATGGTAGGGGTTGTTGAGGATGTTTTGCATTTGTTAAAATATTTCACAACTTGAGGCATTGTTTCATATCGACTCCACAGATAGATCTGTTATCTATTGCCACAGTATAGTAATTTCATGATAACGTATTTTATCGAACGTGTACGTGTTCTGGGCACTGTTGGGATTTATTCATTAACGCCTTTGAATAGAGTCATCAAATTACTTATAATGTTCTTACAATTTTTAATTATCGGTGTATTAAGACACCTGTACACGGAAAATTTTACGCAGAACCTGCCATCAGCCAGATTAACTGATTTAACCGACGTCTAGGTCAGTTGGTACTGTTCCTAGAACATTGTTGACCCGACCTTTCTTAATCTTTTAAACGCATTTGTATTCAACACCCGAGTTCCTAGAATCTCCAGCATATGTTTAGTCAACTTTAGTGATTATATATATATATATATATATATATATATATATATATATATATGCTGATAACCACAAGGAAAGAAGAAAACACGAAGTTCCCAAGCGCTTTCGTGTAATTCACATCTTCAGGGGTGAGTACAGACTAGAGAGAGAAATACAAACCAAGGTGTATATATACAGAGGAGGGTGAGACCAGGTCCACAATGGTCAGGTATTAGGTAATGACCCTACTAATCTTTAAATAGCACACAACGGTTGGTGGTCAGGTCAGACTAGATTCTATGATGTTCCTACTATCAATTGAATTACAAGGTAATATTGAGGAGGCATTATCCTGAGTCAATGCAATGCTTGTTATCCCTCAAATGAACAAACAGAGCATTGGATTCCTGGCCTGTCCTAACACTGTATTTGTGTTGTTTAATTCTAGTTGCAAGATCTTTACCTGTCTGGCCTAAGTAAAACATATTACATTCCTTGGTAAGGAACTTTATAAATGCAACCAATTGTGTTGTTGGGGGAGTTCTTGATTAACATTTGTTTAACAGTGCATGAGTTTTTAAATGCCACATTGACGTTCCAGGTGACTCATCCGTGTTTTCTTCTTTCCTTGTGGTTATCAGCATATACCTAGATCACGCGCACCTACAGTGATTTACTTGTATATATATATATATATATATATATATATATATATATATATATATATATATATATATATATATATATATATATATATATATATATATATATTTTATCTACTTCCTCAGTGACGGTGCTCGTAACAAGAAAGATCTGCTTTTACACCGCCCTCCATGGCGTTATTATCGTGGAGGATAAGATAAGGTATTATATTTCCCTCCCCTCCTCATACCCTGGAGGGGGGGTTAGAGACCAGTATTTATGACAGCTGTAATGAGGTTATCGCTGACCAGGGGAGGGGAGAGTTGATCTACCCTTCCCGTGTTGAATTGAATTGTAACAGTTTATTTAGCCAGAAAAACACAGATGCAGAGTGGATAATAATAACAATATTAACATGGCTGAGCCAGTTGAGAACCTGAGCCCTCTTTGAGGCACCTGATATATACTATACATTTATCTCAAGGAAGTATTATGTAACATTTAGTATCATCTGGAATAGTACAATAGCATGGTGGTAATAAGTACATCTCATAGTGGTACCACGGTTATCACTGCCCTTCAAAGTACTTCTCCACCTACGACGGTATGAAACAGGTAACAAGTCAAATAAGCTCCAACCTAATTTAACCTTTAGTATTGTATCTCGATCCTAATGATTTGTTTGTTTCAGTTGGGATCCGTCTCACCAATCACCTAAAATGGAGACGAAATACTGTAGTTCAATCCAATCTTCTTTGCTCATAGTCATTATGCTTGTAAAGTTGGATCCATTGCAGTCAGCTGGGCGTATCCAGACATAAGAGACCCGCAGTGCTAGACTTTTGTAATCTTAATAAGGTGTTATATCGCTCACTTACTTTCCACGTCAGTGTGTAATGGTCCTGCGTGATCCTGTAATGCTGATTGGATTAATTTCTCTGTCTCTCTCTTATGGTGTATTGCCTCTCCCTATGACCTCTGACTCGACATCTCTCCCCTTCTACCTCCCTCTCTCTGTCTTGCTGCACCGCCCCACTAGACTTTCCCCTCTCTCCACCGGCCTCCCTCTCCCCTCCCCACCTACCTTCGACTCCCCTTACCTTCTCTTTACTTTTCCCTTCTCCTTTTATCTTCTCTTCTTTTCTCTCACCTTCCCTTCTCATCCTTCGTAACCCTTCCTTCTCCCTCTTCCTAACCCCTCTCTTTTTACCCTCCCTTCAGCCTGGCATGGCAGGGTCTGTGCAAGTCTGCGGGGCTGGGGGGATTATTGCTATGTAATGGACACTTTTAATCTCCTGCCTCCTGTGATGTCACTAGTTTTGGTGTGTGTGTGTTTTATGAGTGGTCTTTTGCCTTTCAGGGTGCTTATGTGATTGTCTTTGTTATTTAAATTCAACAACATACCAAACCAGGAAACGAGACTGTCCCACGTAGGGTAAATAGCTACTTAACTAGGCCTATCTAACTATTATTCGCAATGACGTCACAGTGTTTTTACAACCGGATATGGTAACTAGTTCTCCTGTATTGAGTTTTATGTAAACTACTATAAAATTCGGAAATACAGATCAAATAGCTGCGATACTTCATATACTGTACAAAGGCTTATCATTCGGATTATGGAAAGAGGGGAAAATATCGTAACCCAGTACCAGTGTCCAGCATAAATGATGACAGGTAAAGTAAAAACAGTCAGAAATATAACACAGTGAAACAAGATTACTCACCACACGGGAATTGTATGATTAATAACCATTGATTTGTACGTTTGTCTGTCTGTCCATGTGTATTTCGATCCTGCCAAGGTTTTTCAGCAGAGACAACAAAAGTATTCAGTTTAGAGGAATGAAAATTTGTAGGTTCCTCAATAGTTTATACACTGTACATACAAACATGAATGAAGGAAACTCCAACGGGCCCTGTTTACACCCAACCCATATCACTCGTATATCTGCCCAACTTATATTTGAAATTGCCCAGAGTTCGAGTTAATGATGGTGTTTGATAATTTGTTCAGCTCAACCAACTTTTCCCGCCTGAATCTAAGTTTGTCTAATTTAAAACCATTGCTTCGTGTTCGCTTCTGATTTGATATTAACCAAGGCATCCATTTCTACACTGGGATCACATCGTCCCTCACTCTACGTCTCCCAAGAGAATGTAAATTTAGATTTTAATCTGTCTTTGTGTTGAAGGTTTTTGATGCCCGGGATTTACTTCGTCATCCTCCTCTGATGCTTCTTAGGTAATACTGTAAATATCCATTCTATACATTAGTATGGTAACCTAAACTGAACCTCATAATCCAAGCGCTGTCTCCTTTTATTAACGCTTCTGTAATATGAGTCACAGTATACTTTGTTAACCATAAACGCATTGCTGTCTAGGTTTTAGGCCTCTCCTTTTCATTACGCCTATTTTTTTTCGCAATTGGATTTCTCTATCTACGTCGTTCAGCTGATGACGGATTCCCCCGTTCCCCTCCTCCCCCTAGCCTTTTTCAGTCCATATTACAATTTTCCTCTCATCAGATTTAATTATGCGCCCTGTTTTGTATCGTCAGCAAATTTACTAATTTTGCTGTTAACGCTTGATATTTGTTTTAGTGGGGAATATCCTAGGTATTTTAAGTCAAGTATTTTATTTTTTTATTTTCTTTGTTTTATTTGAAAACGACAAGAGATGTTCTCACTGCTAGAGCCACGACACAAACCGACAATAGTATGACGGTAAATCCAGATTATTATACCGTATACGATTTCGGCAAGGGATTTCCCCTCCTACTCCACGACAGGTTTCCAAATCTGGATACAATACCTGGGGAGTGAGTACTCATGGAGGGTTTACCTTGTAGTCTGAATCCAATTTGGTGATATAATTTTTTTTATATCTGGCCTTAGGCTAAACAGTTGTATATATATATATATATATATATACGGGATTAGCCCACCTGGGCACACGTCACTGACCCACATTGGGGCCTAGGGAAAATGTATATATATATATATATATATATATATATATATATATATATATATATATATATATATATATATATATATATATATATATATATCAGTGGATCTAAAACGAGATTCTTGGTAATTTGGGTTAATTTGTATGTGAAAGGTTGGAGCACGTTTTACCTCACCCTGGTGTTATTTCTCCATCTTATTGGTTGAAGTAAGATAAGTCAGAAACCAACCCTCCATACATACACACCGCATGTCAGAGCAAAGGTTTTTTTATATCACCGTTTCCAGAAAACCCCAAGTCAGAGTCAGGCTTTTCAGTCAGTCTCAGCAACCCGCGAGAAGTAAACTTTTACTCCAGAAGGAGGCGCTTGTCCCATAAACACAACACTATGTCAACCACCACGGAAACTTCACAGAACTACAGTAGTGTACAGGTAAGCTGGCGGGCTCTGTTTTGTCTCAGGGGCTGAGGCCTCGTATGCGGTCTAGAGTTTCGTACCTGTTGTATTTCTGGTCAGTCGGTTTAAAAAGTTTTATGCAGAATTGTAGTATTTTGGCAATTTAATTTTTTCTATAAAGTTATTATGCATTAGCTGATTTTACTGTAAATAAATGATGATAAAACAAAAATACGCGTATATTGGGTAGGTGAAACTATACACTGCTTCCACTGATCTGCCCCCCCCCCCCCTCCACTGGTGTATACAAGACTGCATGTTGGTGTTGGGCAGGTCATGGTGTTTAGCTGAAGGTATTAGCCTCACTCGAACACTTTAAGTGCTTAACCTCTTTCTTACCTTTCATCGGGACGGGTGGTGGCGGTGCTCTGAGTTCAATTTTATGACCATGGAATATGGATTCGAGCCTTGCAATTCACACATTGGTAGCATTTGGAAATCCCGTACAATCATATTTTTGTGCATGTAAAACTATTGCTACGTATCATAATGAATGTATTTGTTCGTTTGTGTGTTTTACTGTGAACGTTTAACTGCCCAACTCTAACTTAAGGAAACCCCTTGACCCAGAAACTGTAATCTCCGTGATCATAAATCTGAGACTATTTTTTGAACTTTGTTTATATCTAAAACTTTTTATTTTACCAAATCAAAACTAAAATAGTATCACTTCTCTTTTTGTTTTTTGGTCATCTTCTCATAAATAATATATATGCAAGTAAATCACTGTAGGTGCGCGTGATCTAGGTATATGCTGATAACCACAAGGAAAGAAGAAAACACGAAGTTCACAAGCGCTTTCGTGTAATTCACATCTTCAGGGGTGGGTACAGACTAAAGAGAAGTACAAAACAAGGTGTATATATACAGAGGAGGGTGAGATCAGGTCCACAATGGTCAGGTATTAGGTAATGACCCTACTAATCTTTAAATAGCCTCGCAACGGTCGGTAGTCAGGTCAGAGGGTAAGGTGACCCAACCTTCTCACCTGGTTACAAATCTTCTTAATTACAAAATTGTCCAGTTTGTACATGCCATTACTCAAATTCATATTGAATGCTTCGGTATGCTTAATGAGACTAGATTCTATGATGTTACTACTATCAATTAAATTACAAGGTAATATTGAGGAGGCATTATCCCAGTCAATGCAATGCTTATTATCCCTCAAATGAACAAACAGAGCATTGGATTCTTGGCCTGTCCTAACACTATATTTATGTTGTTTAAGTCAAGTTACAAGATCTTTACCTGTCTGGCCTAAGTAAAACATATTACATTCCTTGCAAGGAACTGGCATAATGCCTCCTCAATATTACTTAAATAAATACAAACGAGTGTTATGAGAAATTATTGGAAGAAGCGGATAGTTTCTTTCATTAGCGTTTAGATACAGTCTCAGAACTATAAAGATCGGTTTGCGTAAAAATCTAATATTTTGTCACTTTAAACGGCAAACACTTGTATTTAGTGAAGATGGGATATTATTTATCAGTTTAATCATATCCAATGCTTTGATTCATATAAGAAATAATATTTGAACTTATGAAGGGTAGAGCATGACCCCGACACACACGCGCCTATAATACCCGAGGAACGTGTCTGAGAAGGTGTAAGTATGATCGCTACAGGGACATCACTTATATTTTATTTGAGTAACGCTAGACGATTTGATTCAGCTCAGAGGCGACACCGTGCACAAGGGGTTAGTAGACTGTCACCACTAAGAAAATTGCTGTCCACGAACAAAAACAGAATCAGTAGATATTCATTGCGACCTAAACGAAAAATAAACTTAACTCATAATTATGTTTACAAAAGACTGTCTTATTCAAACGACAATAAGACATTTGTGAGAAAGATGACTTTTCATACACGGACAGGAAACAGTAAATGTAGTAAATAAAATTACCATGATAACGTGACCAGTGAACAACACAGAACAAACAATAGTAACTGGTTATATGAACCAACCTATCCTTAATGGTTGAGGCCCTGCCCTAGTGGACCCCAAACCCATTCATTAGTCTTTGGGCGTCATAGGACTAGGGCCCGTTTGGTTAGCAAGTACAGAAACAACATTGTATTTGTACACAACATGGATTCCATACTGTGTCTCCTGGGAGTGTCAGGCCCCCGGTGCTAGCCACACTTAGTCAATAGTTTCCCCACGCGAGCTGTACTTTAATTTTCATTTTCCACGCCATGTATAATACTTAATGCACAAGCGGTTGGGGGAAGGCTGCTTGATTATCACTCCTTGGTTTCCTGAGTAATTTTAAAACTTTCGAAGAACTTACGGTAAATCTTTAAGGGGACTGAGATAGTGAAGGCGGGAGGGAAGCACTATATTGCAGAAAAATGCTGATACTTGACAGAGTGACGTGGCCAGCCGACTATAACGAACATTATAATGACTATACCTTTAGTAGGCGCCTGGTCAGTATCACGCTGAATAAAAAAGTAACGCATGGTTACAATAGACAACATTAAGGTATCAAATGTACTCCTTAAAGAACAGTGTTCACAAGGTAGGCCTACTGTGTATAAACAAGCGTGACTTTCGTGATCAAACACTTATCCGATATGACTCACTCTCTTGGGAGCTTCCCTCTAAGGAAGTGGCCGGGATAGAAGAGCTGAAAAAGGTCGCCCTATCACTCCTAATATATTTGCTTTCTCTGTTTCCCTTATCGTATTCCCACTTTCTTGCCTTAATGGTTTGTTTCACCTTTCTTTCCCACTAACTTCACTATTACATTTCCTCTGTTCGCCCTCTTCACTTCTCGGCCTATGGAACGAGCTAAAATTATTTGGTCATACACTGTGTGTATAGTTTGATATGGCTAAATGTTTTAATGTTATAAATTTCACGTGACTTACCAGTTCATTCATGTTGAAGGTATTTATTTTCTTGAGTTTCCTGCGATACTTATGTCCAGTTCTCGTAATGTATAATAACATTGTGTTATCGTGCTGTGAAAGACTAAACTTGAGATATGACATGATAACCAACGTTCCTTCCAGAAGGCCGGTTTGGTTCTACCGCAACACGCGCGACCGCAACTTTGGTATAACGAACCCAAGCCTAGATTACGTTTACTGTCGGGTGCTTACAAGAAGTCACGTCTGCTGTTTATTGTAAAGACCGTTACGGGTGGGCGTGTTTGTGGTGGGAGGAGATGGTCTGTCCAAATCTCGCACCAGAGAGGCAACACACTTGAACCAACAACATGTGCGATAGTTTAAGAGCAGCAACGAGCCCCAAACCGGTTGTCATCCACACGTCCGCGACCCGTGATTCTAATCTTTACTTTATTCTCCCTTAATCCTATTAACTGGTGGCGGGATTTGTTAAGCCTGTGTCTCTTACCCCCTCAGGTGGTGACTGGACTATGAACAAATAACGCACCGAAACGCCCGCCTCCATAATGACAGAAAACGGAGGATATCCGGTTCCCCCAACCACAGAGAATGGTGAGGGGGCTGCCGACCAGGATTACAAGGCACTTTACTTCCAGGAGGTGGAGAAGAGGAAGACCCTTATGAAGCTCGCACAGAAAGGTCAGTTTACCATGCTGTTCTTATAGTTTGCATCTCATACTAAGCATCTCTGTAACTCACAGTACTGGTATAGTATATGGTTGAATTATGATTCTTTTCCTCTTGTAATGTTTTCATGGTGTTGCTGTCTTCTGTGTTCTCTGTTAAGGTGTGCCTCTCTCTCTCTCTCTCTCTCTCTCTCTCTCTCTCTCTCTCTCTCTCTCTCCCGCTGAGAGAAATGTATTGAAAGTAAGACGCACATGACTAAAGTACTGCCTCTTTGTTTTTTACGAGTAATGGAGATGTAGCGGTGGTTGATAAAACAGGTAGTGTGGCAGCAAAACCAGCTCGTAACTGTGGCCGAGGGAGGGAGGGTATTGTAATATATTAATTTTGTTTCGTAAAATAAATATTGTGTAATCATTTTCAGGTACAGTACAGTACGTGCTTTTATATTGAATGTGGGATTCCTTCACGTAAGAAAAAAATATATGTAATTGTATATTAATATTGTTTTTCATTTTCTTAGAGAACGAAATATGGTGTACAGTACAGTACTCTACTGATAGTGAGTGCATTGTACAGTAAACGCGGGATTTATTGTGATGTATATCCATAAAACATTGATCCTTCTTTTACCTATAAAACTTGATTGTATGATACACTTATTAGTAGTGTTTTTAGTGGTAATTAAAATTTACTGATATGATAAATTAATGCCGTGGTTATCAGTTTCTGATTATCAAGACCGTAGTTTAAATATACATTGCGTGTGGAAAAAAACACGTGTCTTTTTATTAGCATTGATATTGCATTTATTATAACACTGGGTATAATATACACTGATAAATATAGTGTTAGGTTGAGATTTACACTATATGATGATGGTATTACTGTGATGGCAACAGTGTTTGATTATTATAACCATAATTTTTATATACCGGTTGCTGTATTATGTGAAAATATATACGCGTTTAATTATGGCACGAGGTATATTATACAAGGAAAAACTAGTACGGTGATGGTAGTTACATTCTACTGATAATAAATCCACTGTGATGGTAATAATATTGACTAGTAATTTAAGCGTATTGTAAAATCAATATACCCAAGACAGGAGTTGAACCCTTAAGTCTCGAGTCATATGATATTGTCACGCTCCAAGTTGTCTGACGCAGAGTGGGTGCCATGCGTGGAGTGAGAGGCACTAACACACACCCAAGGCTCCTGGTAGTCGTTGTTGTAGGGTAGCCTATGGTGGGGCGGCGGTAGGGTGTAACAGCGTGTGATACCGGTACCTGCACTTACTTTTTTTATTTTGTTTCACTTTGACGTCATGTGGAGAGCCGTCCCCCACACAGTGTAAGAGGGCCATCCCCCACTCACTGTAAGAGGGCCATCCCCATTCATTGTAAGAGGGCCATTACCCACTCACTGTAAGAGGGCCATTCCCCACTCACTGTAAGAGGGCCATCCCCACTCACTGTAAGAGGGCCATTACTCACTCACTGTAAGAGGGCCATTACCCACTCACTGTAAGAGGGCCATTCCCCACTCACTGTAAGAGGGCCATCCCCACTCACTGTAAGAGGGCCATTACTCACTCACTGTAAGAGGGCCATTACCCACTCACTGTAAGAGGGCCATTGCCCACTCACTGTAAGAGGGCCATTACTCACTCACTGTAAGAGGGCTCCGCCGTTCACTGTAAGAGGGCCACCCCTATGCACTCACTAAGAGGGCCATCCCCCCAGGCACTCACGGTAAGAGGGCCATCTCCCTTTCACTGTAAGAGAGCCATCCCCCCTCTCACTGTAAGAGAGCCATCCCCAGGCACTCGCTGTAAGAGGGCCATCCCCAGGCACTCACTGTAAGAGGGCCACCCCCTATGCACTCACTGTAAGATGGCCATCCCCCCAGGCACTCACTGTAAGAGGGCCAGCCCTCTCATCAGACGTCATTAGAGACGGACAGGATAGCCCGGGTGTCGACGGCTCGCGGTTGGAGGATGAAGGTTTGATTTCGTATGTACCGTTGTGAGTCAGGCGGTGGTCCAAACCTGCCTCTGGCCTGCTGTTGTTACTGTACCGTTGTGAGTCAGGCGGTGGTCCAAACCTGCCTCTGGCCTGCTGTTGTTACTGTACCGTTGTGAGTCAGGCGGTGGTCCAAACCTGCCTCTGGCCTGCTGTTGTTACTGTACCGTTGTGAGTCAGGCGGTGGTCCCTGCCTCTGCCTGCTGTTGTTACCTGCAGGCGGTCTGGGCCTGCTGTTGTTACTGTACCGTTGTGAGTCAGGCGGTGGTCCAAACCTGCCTCTGGCCTGCTGTTGTTACTGTACCGTTGTGAGTCAGGCGGTGGTCCAAACCTGCCTCTGGCCTGCTGTTGTTACTGTACCGTTGTGAGTCAGGCGGTGGTCCAAACCTGCCTCTGGCCTGCTGTTGTTACTGTACCGTTGTGAGTCAGGCGGTGGTCCAAACCTGCCTCTGGCCTGCTGTTGTTACTGTACCGTTGTGAGTCAGGCGGTGGTCCAAACCTGCCTCTGGCCTGCTGTTGTTACTGTACCGTTGTGAGTCAGGCGGTGGTCCAAACCTGCCTCTGGCCTGCTGTTGTTACTGTACCGTTGTGAGTCAGGCGGTGGTCCAAACCTGCCTCTGGCCTGCTGTTGTTACTGTACCGTTGTGAGTCAGGCGGTGGTCCAAACCTGCCTCTGGCCTGCTGTTGTTACTGTACCGTTGTGAGTCAGGCGGTGGTCCAAACCTGCCTCTGGCCTGCTGTTGTTACTGTATTATTCGTCATTTCTTGCTTCGATAATACCCTTGTACTTTTATTATTATTATTATGGCTGTGTCACTTACTATATAATTGTATCTGTCTAACTTTCAGTACCTGTGTATGTTAGCATGTGGATAAAGGTATCTCTGTCTTTCTCTGCCTGTGTGTGTGTGTGTGTGTGTGGGTGTGTGTGTGTGTGTGTGTGTGTGTGTGTGTTTTGTGTGGCCGTTGCGTGTAGGTGTGGGTGTATTTCTGAGTTGCATGTACCTGTACGTGTACTTTTGTGCATGTTGGTGTTACGTGTTTATTTTGCATATGCTTTTACTTGTGTGTATTTTATATGTGCTTTTACTTGTGTTTGTGAGTGTGTGTCTCGTAGTCCT
This sequence comes from Homarus americanus, assembly GCF_018991925.1. NCBI lineage: Eukaryota > Metazoa > Arthropoda > Malacostraca > Decapoda > Nephropidae > Homarus > Homarus americanus. The sequence continues at coordinate 3,953,324 of NW_024725031.1, read as the reverse complement.
CCTCAAGGAAAGAAATTATTCATGGGTAAGTGGCGCCACCCACGTTTCTCTTATTGATTGCACCACGCTGTTTTTTTGCACGTCACCGGAACACAAACAAACAAACAAACATACATACATACATACATACATACATACATAACACACCTAATTAAACAAAATTGAAGACAAATCTCCTGGAAACGTCTGAAATAAGGGAATTTTTTGATGCGGTTGTATAAACACACAATAATCTGTTCTGTTGTCGCCACTTGGTTAGGTGTTTGTCTCTTGGTGTAAGGAATTGGTATACGGTGTGGAAATTATCTCAGAGGAAGGCTAAGAGGGAGTATTTCTTAATAACACTGTTTAGAATAACATACTGGATGTGTTGAGGGAATGTTGATAATACAGTCAAATGTTGAGGTTTAGATCTGTAAATGAGGAAAATGTTGGATCTCGGTTTAGAAGCGAAATTAAGATATTTAGTACCGAGATAATTGTTTATAACGATGGCGACTAAGAATTTTTCATTGATTGTTTGAGCCTCTTAGAATACAGAACTCCCTCAAACGGGAACAAGTTTTGTCAGGTCAGGACGTCGGCTGGCTGGAGGAGCAAATTGTTGCTCATATACTTGGACCTTGAGTGAGGATGAACTGTAGCCGCTGGCCACCAAGAGCCCTGCTGGTTATTCATTATGTACGAGGGTTGCAATGTGGGCGTTATTCATCATACACTGAGTTTACTACACACACCTGGGAGACTACCACGCCTTTAAGGGCTTTAAGTTACGGCTCCCGGGTACTGCAGTTGCGTACAGTATGTGGGTCTGCGGTGCCACCATTTTTATAATAACATGGGCGACTGGTTGAATGAGCCCCGCCCTAGTCTAGCTACTATGACCAACTTATCCCACAGGGCCCACCTTCATGAGCCCCATTCCAAATTAATAGGTTATATTAAGCTCCAGTTGGACTGCGGCCCATTTTTTCGGCAACCACAGGATTTATTGATGTGCATTAAATACAAACCTTACAACCCAACTTCCACACAGTATGTTGTATGTCCATGAACCACGAATCATACATCTGCATAGTACTGTACCTGGAGCCCCAAGTACAGTGTGTGGGGTCATGCGGTACATCACCCTCCCTTAAGATAACACCTACGAGCGTCACGAGTCTTAATGTTCCCAGATTCCCAAATTGAAATAAATTAAAGTACAACTTCGGAAGCTACAAAAACATCTTACTTGCTAAATTACTTTAAATATAAGTACAGTACTGTGCTAATACAAGGAGATATATTAACATGGCCTCTATACACAGGACTTGTGGTATTTCAATTACGCTTTCTATGAAAAAAATTATGTAAAAATATCCCGAGGAGGACGTCACTTGGGCGAAGGTGAAACAAATAATCGAGGATCCAAATATAGTAAGCTTATATTATTACCCCTTCAGTGAGTACAGGTACTGATCGCTCTCCAAAGACAATACACTTAACATCCTCCCGGGGCCAATAGGCGTACATTAACCCCCCCCTGCTTGGTGCCTGTTGGTGAGGCTGCCGCTGAGTTGTGAGCGAGTAGCGAGCAAGCGAGTATCCTCCACAATATCCGTTCTTGCCTGCTTCTGCCTAACGAGCCGCTCACCTTCAATGTCTGGGTTACTGGGACTCTCACGCCCTGTACCCTCACTTGATCCTGGGCCCTCACCTGGTGTTGGGCCCTCATCTGGTGTTGGGCCCTCACCTGGTGTTGGCTTCTCTAGGACCTCACTTGGTGTTGCAGTTACTCTAAGGACTCACCTGGTGTTGGGCCCTCACCTGGTGTTGGCAGCCCATGATGGAATGAATACCACAAAATGAGTTAAGTGTCATAGCTTGTGTGTAGGAAACAAGGAACATGTGTTAAGTGACTATATACAGACGAGATACGATAGTCCTACACATGACAGTAAATGTGGAGAGAGAGAGAGAGAGAGAGAGAGAGAGAGAGAGAGAGAGAGAGAGAGAGAGAGAGAGAGAGAGAGTATGGTTTTACCTAAGTGGAAAGAAGGATGTCATGCATTAGAAACCCGAAGGCTTCATGGAGGTGAGGCTGGCAAGAATTAGCCATTACTGACGAAAATGGTGATTTGTTTTTTAATTATGAAGCTCCGAGAGTTTATAAAAAAGATTACCATAGAGGCTAGGTATACACACACACACATTTATTATTACACACACACACACATTTATTATTACACACACACACACATTTATTATTACACACACACACACCATCCTTGACCACCGACTGGTCAAGACGTACCTGGCGCTGCTCTAGCAGCAGCCACGTCAACTATTATGTTGGCCCATACCAACTCCCTCCCCTGAACCCTCCTCCCCACTGGAATATCAACAAGTTCTCGCCAGAAGCTACTATTTCATTTGGGAAAGGAATGGAACCAGTGTTGAATAGTGGTGAACAGTGCTTAAGTCAGTGAAAAACAACTCGGCAGTTACAGTTGAGTCTTACCCAAGCTAACCTTCACACAGTGAGGTCCCAGGTACCCAGTGATAATTCCCCTGAGACTCGACGATGGGGAGGCCTGGGACCACATCTCACTCACTTGAGAGAGTGAGGTCCTGTGACAACAGACCACGTGGTGTCCCCATGATGCTACGACACCACGTAGTGAATGAGTTGCTACAGCATCATGTGAGGTTCCTCATAACACCATCTGTGAGGGAATTACTACATAAGAACATAAGAAAATAAGGAGTCTGCAGTAGGCAGGTTGGCCTGTGCATGGTAGCTCCTGTCGAGAGTTACTACCACTCTCTATCATCCATGAATCTATCCAGCCTCCTTTTGAAACTTTCCAGCGTTTCAGCACTTACTACAAAGTTGATAAGCTTGTTCCACTCGTCCATCACCCTATTTGTGAACCAGTTCCTTCCTATCTCCCTCCTAAACCTAAACTTATCCAACTTAAATAAGAACATAAGAATGGAGGAAACTGCAGCGGGCCTATTGGCCCATACTGGGCAGTCCCATTTACACCCAACCCCTATTGCTCATATAAGCATCCAACCTATGTTTGAAGCTATTCAGCGTGTTCGAGTTAATGATGATATTTGGTAACTTGTTCCATTCATCCACAACTCTGTTTCCAAACCAGTGTTTACCTATTTCACGCCTAAATCTAAATTTGTCTAATTTAAAACCATTGTTACGAGTTCGCTCCTGGTTGGATAGTTTGAATACCTTTGTAATGTCCCCTTTGTTTTGCCCTGACTTCCACTTGTACACCTCTATCAGGTCGCCCCTTGCTCTACGTCTCTCGAGGGAGTGCAAATTAAGATGCTTTAACCTGTCTCTATACTCAAGGTTCCTAATGCCCGGGATTAGTCTTGTCATTCTCCTCTGAATTCTTTCCAATGATTCTATATCCATTCTGTAATACCGTGACCAGAACTGAACTGCGTAATCCAGGTGTGGTCTCACAAGAGTAAGATACAGTTTTAGGATGACCTCACTAGTCTTGTAACTAATACTCCTTTGTATGAACCCAAGTACTTTATTAGCCTTGTTACGAGCAAAAACACATTGTTTACTTGGCTTAAGGTTCCTACTTATCATTACTCCTAAATCTCTCTCGCAGTCGGATTTCTCTATGGCATCGTTGTTCATCTGGTATCTGGTTTCCCTGTTTACATCTCCTATACTGAGTACTTTACATTTGTCGATGTTGAATTTCATCTGCCATTTTTCAGACCATTCGAAAAATTTGTTTAGATCTTCCTGTAGTTTTGCTGAGTCCTCTTCAGATTTAATAACACGTCCTATTTTAGTGTCATCAGCAAATTTACTTATGTTGCTCTCTATGCCGATATCTATGTCGTTTATGTATATAATAAATAATAATGGTCCAAGTACTGAGCCTTGGGGAACTCCACTTATGACGTTGCTCCAATGGGACTTAGTGCCATTAATGCTCACTCGCTGTTTCCTGTCCTGTAACCACTCCCTAATCCATTTAAGGATGTTACCTTTGATGCCATGAGCTTCTACCTTTCTAATTAGTCTTTCGTGGGGGACTCTGTCGAAGGCTTTGCTAAAGTCGAGATATACCACATCATAATTGTGCCCCTCGTCCACCGATTCGAAAACTGATGAAAAGAATGTTAATAGATTAGTTAGACAATAACGTCCGCTTGTGAAGCCATGCTGGGAATCATTGATCAATTGGTGCTTCTCCCGGTGATGTCGAATAGAGTTTGAAGTGATTGCTTCTAGTAATTTGCTTACTATTGATGTTAGACTGATTGGGCGATAGTTAGAGGATAGTGATCTATCCCCCTTCTTGAAAATCGGTATTACATTCGCTATCCTCCAGGATTCTGGTACTACACCTGTTTTTAAGGACATGTTAAAAGACTTAGCTAAGGGCATACTAAGCTCTTCCTTACATTCCTTTAATACTCTGGCAAATATCTCATCGGGACCAGGTGACTTATTAGGCTTTAGTTTGTCTATTTGCTTACCAACATCGTTACTAGTCACTACTATCTCGCTTAATTTGTTTTCTTCACTATCTCTGAATAGAGTCAGTGCCCCGGGTATCATGTTTAAATTTTCGGTGGTGAAAACTGTTGAAAACTATTTATTCAAATTATTGCTCAATTATCCGTCATTATCAGTGAGCTCGCTGGTATCTGACCGTATTGGTCCAATCTTTTCTCGTGTTTTAGTTTGATACATTTGGTAGAATCCTTTGGGGTTTGTCTTCGCCTCCCTTGCTATCCTTACCTCATTATTCCTCTTGGCTTTCCTTATCTCGGTTTTAACCCTACTCGCCAATATCTTATAATAATCCTGGAGGTAAATTTCGCCAGGCTTTATCCTTCTACCTATAGCCTTCCTTTGGCCAATGATGTTCTTTAAATAATTATTTATCCATTTAGGGTCATTGTTGTCTGATCTGAGTTTTTTGTATGGTATGTTCTGCCTCTGTGCATTAAGTAACTCATTATTTAAATTGACGTGGAACTCGGCAGTCTCAGATGTCGTTATCAGGTCGGAGTCATCTGTCAGGTTCACAGCCAAGCGCGACACCCCCTCTCTCAGCTGCCTCTTTAAGCTGTCAAAGTTTGCCCTTCTGAAATCTGGAACTTTAGTGGAATTTTCCTTACGTCTGCCCTGAAAATCTAACTGGAATCGAATTTCTTTGTGATCGCTGTTTGCAAGTTCGTTCCCTACCTCGACATTGCTAATGAGGTTTTCTCTGTTCGACAGAACTAAATCGAGTATATTATTACCCCGTGTGGGTTCGGTTATATCCGTTGCTCCGAGTCCTATCCTGCTCGGATATTATAAGAACTTTTTCTATATCCCCTTTATTGATTCCTTTCACCCACTTAAATACTTCTATCATATCTCCCCGCACTCTTCGTCTTTGCAGGGAATGCAAGTTTAGTTTCTTTAAACTATCCTGATATGGAAGATTTCTAAGTCCCGGAATCATTTTCGTCATTCTTCGCTGCACCTCATAACACCATTTGTGAGGGAATTACTACGCCATGTGATGCCCCTTAACACCATCTGTGAGGGATTTATTACACCACATCAGGCCCCTCATGCACCGTCTGTGAGGGAATTGCTACATCATCAGGCCCCTCGTAACATCATCTGTGAGGAAATTACTACATCACGTCAAGCCCCTCATAACACCACCTGTGAGGGAACTACTACACCACGTGATGCCCCCTCATAACGCCATCTGTGAGGGAGTTACTACACTACGTGTCTGCTGTTCAACACCTCAGCTCACATGTTCTACGTGTGTAAACATTAATCTGTATGTTCACTGTATGTTCCTTCACCTTTCTCTAATGAAGGCTTTTGTTAAACCACCAATGTATGTAATAAGTCATTTATGTCCAATGTATATTTTCAGCCTTCGGGCTGCAGAACTTTTTCAATAAACCGTTTATTATTATTATTATTATTATTATTATTATTATTATTATTATTATTATTATTACACAAACACACACACACACAATTAGGTCAGTGTCCCCTACTAGCTGCGTGCTACAAGGCGGTGATAGGTAGTGCTGTACGCGGCTACTGAAGGAGGATAACAAAATATGGACTTACAAGACTGGAAAATAAGCTTTGTTGGCTATCCTTGGTCTAATGGACTTCCGGTTTAACATTGTTTGTCTACCTTTACTGTCTTTGTTCAGTACATTGTCTACGTTTATGCTAAACCAATGTGAACTTTTACAGCAATATTACTGAATCTCTCTCTCTCTCTCTCTCTCTCTCTCTCTCTCTGTGTCATTGAGGTAATATTAATCATGTTGGTGATCATTTTCTTGTCCAGTCGGCACCGTAGAGACCAGTAGGAGGAGTGACCAGTGACAGGTTTACGTTGTATATATGTCACCGACTCCTGAAGGTGTTCTCAACGATAAATATACTGTATCTCATAGTGGAAGATATAACTCGTTGTGATGTTGAGTTAATTGAAAACAACAGCAACAACGTCCAGAATAGCATCAGAACTACACTACATGCGTTTGTTTAATACCTGAATCGCACTCCCCCACCCCAAGCGTTTTAGTACAGCCTGATCTTGTATCTTTAATTACGAGGATAATGATAAAAATAAAATAGTCTGCAAGAAAAGTAAAAAAACAAAAAAACAAGATCGAGCAACGAGATGACAATACAGAAAGAAGAGACGTCCAACCTGAGCCTCAAATCCGGTGTTATGTAGTGAAGACAATACCGGGGGAGGTGAATGTGCTGGGAGGCGGCGAGAGGCGGAACAAATAACCCTGGACCTGCCAAGGGGAGGAGTCAGGCGCGAGGACAGTCAGGATTACCTCCCACTGACACAACCAGCGATGTAAATCCCTTGAACAAGAGCGGAAAATCCTCTGAGAACGAAGTGCAGGAAAGGGATGGTGTGTGTCCAAAGGGGGGGGGGGGGGGTTGAGAAGGAAAAGTAAAATACCCTGAGAATAAAAGAATAAATGCCGTTTTGAGGGAACTTACAAAAATGAATGTTAAACAAATGGAACACAGATTAAAGCTGAGACAAGCACCGTGAGGATAATAACTTGGAAATGTTGACGTTATTCCGGGGTATTTGTTTAACATGCCAAGTAAGGTGTAACTGTTCCTTGACTGTAGTCATCTGGGAACTATGGGGTTTAAGCTCCGTTCTTGTGAGTGTTGTTAGATTTTCTGTCTGTCGGTCTGATTTTACCAGGAAGTTTCACAAATTCCTCACCATACAGAAGTCTTGTACACCTCTACCGGAGAGATCTTTCACTAGGGGGTGTTCTTGTGGGAAGGAATAAAAAGGTGTTGGAAATGGAGGAGAAGCATGGTGGGAACAGGAACTCTTCGGAGGTCAGGTTGTAGTGGATTTCTCCCCTACAAACGCTGTTTGTCGCTGAGTAGCCGACCCCGCAAATTCCCCAGTGTATGCCTCGTGGTCTAGGTCAACCAGCGCCGCCTTACATGACGGAGGTCAACTACTAAGCCACGCCTACCTCCGCTATTTAAGACCTGACCTCGTGGTGACCGCTCTTCTTCTAGCTACAGCCGCAACAAGCAACACCACCTCCTCCGCCGCTGCCTGGCGGCCCTCGCTCCCGCCGGCGAGCATGGCGACCCACAAGCTGGTCCTCCTCTGAGCATCCTCACCAACCAGCTCTCTCTACATCACGCTTGTAACCATGCTGCCTTCCCAGCACCAAGCTGCATTGTACATCCAATACAACATGTATATAGAGAGCACATTGTGATTTCTGAGTCCGAACAAACATCTCGTATCCCACAAGGTATCCTTTTGTGTATCACTTCATTATACTATGTAAATAAAAGTAATTATTTCAGCCTCTTTATGGTTCCTTAGAAAACACTTTCCCACAATGTTGTTAGAACATAAGAAAATAAGGAGTCTGCAATAGGCCGGTTGGCCTGTGCATGGCAGCTCCTGTCGAGAGTTACTACCACTCTATCATCCATGAATCTATCTAGCCTCCTTTTAAAACTTTCCAGAGTTCCCGCACTTACTACAAAGTTGCTAAGCTTGTTCCACTCGTCCACCACCCTATTTGTGAACCTAAACTTATCCAACTTGAATCCGTTGCTCCGAGTCCTATCCTGCTCGGATATTATAAGAACTTTATCTATATCCCCTTTATTGATTCCTTTCACCCACTTGAATACTTCTATCATATCTCCCCGCACTCTTCGTCTTTCTAGGGAATGCAAGTTAAGTTTCTTTAAGTCCTGGAATCATTTTTGTCATTCTTCGCTGCACCGACTCTAGTGAATTTATATCCATTCTATAATAGGGGCACCAGAACTGAACTGCATAATCGAGGTGCGGCCTGACTAGCGCAAGATATAGTTGCAATAAGACCTCTGCACTCTTGTTACTTATACTTCTAGATATAAAACCCACTACTCTGTTTGCCTTATTTCGAACATTAACGCACTGTTTTCTAGGCCGTAGGCCCGGGCTTACAAGTACCCCTAAGTCTCTTTCATAAGTCGACTTCTCTAGGTTGATGTTGTTAAGGCTGTATACATTGACAGTATTTGTTCTTCCAATATTAAGACGCTGTTGCACATCCCAGCGGCGACTGATCACATAAGTCCACTCCCGGTATTGACCAGTCAATTACTGCCTTGTTAAAATGTTCCTCCTTATTATCGTGGAAGCTTGTCTTCGTCTTATCTATTTGCAACAGTAGGCACCAGACTAGACCGGAATGAATGAAACTGGTAAGACAACCCGAAAACGTTTGGAGTGGAAGACCGTGATCGATAACCCTCAGACATGGGGATGGCGCCAGAATTGACTGACTGTTTGAGGCGCTATGAAGCTAGCACCACTTGTGACGGTGCTGTACATACTGTATTCTGTACAGTAATTATAGACCCGGGTTCGGATGCTCAGAGGCTCGTACCTTAAGTTCTCTGGGTAACTGGAGATATAAGAATGCATATTGCTGGCAAAATTAAGACCAGTCACAATAATAACGTTCAAAATGACGTGAAGCATATTGGCACTTTACCTCAACCAGGAAAGTTCTCAAAAAAAAAGTCGAAAACAAAATTAACGCTCAGAATCTTGTGAATACAAACCCTGCATCTTGACCCAGTGTCGGTAGATGCGTCCGTCTTCACTCTTTATTCATGAAACAAGTTGTTGACCTTTGATGACCGCTCGCCAGCGGATGCGTTAATATTTACAGTGCGGCACTAAGAAATACTAACGTGATAACGTAATGAAACTGTTTTTACGACAAATGAGTTCTCATTATGGCAGGGTACGCCTTACTGGCACACTAAGTAAGGTTTCCACAATCAAACACTTCGAGAATGTAGCGATATTCTCCTTCTTTGTAATCATGGACTCTAAACACATTTTCTGTTTGTGATCTACTTTATTTGCCGTTTTTAGGCATGGAATCACTTCCATACCATTTTGTTTTGATCACATCAAGAAAATGGACGTTATGGCTATAGTCCGTCTTTCTGTGCCAACCTATGTGTATTGTTTGTACGTGAAGAAAATACTTTGTTGTTTTGAACCTTGTCGGAGGTACTTTTTGCTTTAACAATGCTTAGTATTTCGGGTCTCCCGTAGTCTCGAAAGTTGGACTTACGAAGTGCTTGCATTCACTCCCTGTGTCTGTCCGTCAATGCATCTGGCAGTTATGAAGATAATCATTGGAGTAAAGAGTGAAGGGTTTTAGTCAAACCTGAATTATGGGTATACGTCAAGGTCTCAGAGGAGTCCAACAATCAGTGTTTTAACATAAGAACATAAGAATGGAGGAAACTGCAGCGGGCCTATTGGCCCATACTGGGCAGTCTCGTTTACACCCAACCCCTATTGCTCATATAAGCATCCAACCTATGTTTGAAGCTATTCAGCGTATTCGAGTTAATGATGATATTTGGTAACTTGCTCCATTCATCCACTACTCTGTTTCCAAACCAGTGTTTACCTATTTCACGCCTAAATCTAAATTTGTCTAATTTAAAACCATTGTTACGAGTTCGCTCCAGGTTGGATAGCTTGAGTACCTTTGTAATGTCCCCTTTGTTTAGCCCTGACTTCCACTTATACACCTCTATCAGGTCGCCCCTTGCTCTACGTCTCTCGAGGGAGTGCAAATTAAGATGCTTTAACCTGTCTCTATACTCAAGGTTCCTAATGCCCGGGATTAGTTTTGTCATTCTCCTCAGAATTCTTTCCAAGGATTCTATATCCATTCTGTAATACGGTGACCAGAACTGAACTGCATAATCCATGTTAGGACCCAGTAGCTTGGCGAGGAACTCTTGTCAATTTTTTTTATTATTATTTAAAGACTAATGTTTTAGGAAGGTAAGTAGTGTTGTTGTGTCGGAAAGTTATGTCTTAATTTTGTTGTTAGATAATGGCAAACAAACTTCTCTCGTTATATACACGTATAATATTGTTTATACAGATAAACAGTTAAATAAACAGAATTGGATTATTTTTACTTCAACAGTGATTATAATTATTTTCCACCTTGTTTGACCGCGACCAATCCTACGATAACACCGATAGAAGCCCCATAATCTTTTAGTACATTTCCTCTGTGTGCGTAATGTAATTGGTGGTAGTACTTGTTATTTTACTATTTCTAGGAGATAAAACACATTCGATAAAACCACCAAGATACCTAACACTGTGAGGACTAACGAGAGTGTTAGGGGGACGCGGGGCGTGGGTGCGGAAATAGCCTGAGCCAGACAGGGGAGTGTCGGGCGGGGCAGGGCAGCAGTACACGTGGCGACGCTCCTCACGTTATTATGTACAGTACGTCTCGAGGAGTTTTGTCTCCTCGCCCACCATAAGTCAGTGTGCGTCGCTATCACAGCTAGGTACGTTTAAGTACAATAGTAGGTGTTAAATATAGTCACCCAAAAAAGTCCTGTCGCCTCTCATCCTGAACCACGAACCCCGAGATTCAGACTCGTGAACCCGAAGCAGTAGACACTGATAATTATAATTAATTTATTCTGTCCATAAATGCTTCGGATTCAAGAGTCTGAATCTCGGGGTTCATGGTTCAGGGTGAAAGGTGACAGGACTTTTTTGGGTGACTGTACATCGTCGAGTTGTGGTAACAAGACACAACCATAAGTATTAGTCATTTTGTTAAACCTTCGGAAGTAATGTTTTTCTTTCCTACGTGAGCTTAATATTGTCTTTAAAACGTATACATCTTTCTATGTAATGAAGTCAGGGTAAATTTATCCTCCGAGTTGTGAGTCCGCAGACGATTAACAACGAAGTGTGTCGGTGAGTGCCAGTTTTCTCATTAACTGAGGAAAACATTTATCTCAAAGCCTTGACATTAGCCGCGTGCGTCAGTTTGGCGACAATGATATAATTATAGTTGATTGTGTTAGACTGTCAGATACGCGAGCCAACACTGATATTGTCATCGTACAGACCACATATTTAAATGTAAATATTTTAAATAATTAAGATAAAAGTAAACGGGAGTGCCTGGTATTCGGAGACGCCTTAGTATGAAATTGTGGATTAAATATATAACAACACTGTATCAGGATTCTCGGAGGTGAAATTATGTGAGAATTATTGTAATGTATTACACGAAGTTAAGGTATAACAAATAAACTACGAATCCATAATGGGAGTCCTGTGTAAGAGCTGACGATTGCAGGCTACTAAGACGATTCCCAAATAGACGGTTTCATCTTGGACGATTCCCATTTGGACGATTATAGCAAAAAATTGTCCATACATCACAAATTCTATTAGAAATGCTGTGCTTATTTTAGAAATATATTATGAGTTATATTAGGATAAATTAATTATAGGGATATAATACAGATTAAATTAGGAATAATAAAATTTCACAAATTATATCATTAATGATTTATTATAAAGATTACTGAATGTTTCTCCCTAACTTATGACCTAACTAAATGATATCACCTTTTCCACCTGTTTTAGCCTGACGCTATTATTAGGTCACCTGAGGTCAAGTGACCCGACCGCAGGTCACGTGGATATTAAGCTTGTCAACACGACTTACTGACATGATCTACAGTACCTATACTAGAATTTGTGATGTACGGGCTATTTTTAGCTATAATCGTCTGTGGGAATGTTCAAGTGGGATAACACCGAGCTGACATGCCTGGAAGCCACAGCCTATTGGCAGGTCAGGATAAAGCCGCAGTGACCATTTCCGAGAATTATGGACTCTCCGAGGTATTATGTGGCGTGTCGAAACGGGTGGCCAACAGCAGTGTTAGTGTGTGAGGGGCTGAGTTTGGTTAGGTTAGGGTGGAACTTGCCCAAGTCAGCTATGGGTACCTTACCATAGTTGATAGCACGGGGAGTAACGTTATGGTGAGTGTTTGAGTACACTTTGTTATCGCTTCTAAGTCGGTCCATGTGGTATGTGATATAGAACATATTTGGAGGTTGAAAGTAATCGAGAAAATATGGTTCTGCAAGTGATGTTAGTGTGTGTTGTGGTGACGTGTTGGTAGGGTTTGGTTCGTGGTAGCACAGGTGTTGCTTGAGTACCTACGTGTTTATATTGGCTGGGGAGGCTGCGGAGCCTAACCTGTTCTCGTAATCGTCTTGGTAATTTTTTTTCCGTAAGCCTAACTGACGCCTCTTCATCTTGTTATTTCCCTGTCATGAAGTGTTGAGGTGTTCCATGCTCCGTATCGTAGCTTGACCAGTTTTACCTTTGGATTCTCCCGCCAGGACGATTTTTTTTTCCGTGTGTGTGTTCATAATATCTTGAAGAAAGGGTTAATTTGTCTTCATGGTACAATATATAGTAGGTGAGTCAGGTGCTAGCCAGGAAGGAACTGATTTTATTACGGAGAAATTAGGTTAAAAGTCAACTCTATCAAACACTGCCCTTCTCATCCCCCACTTCCTAACACAATACCTCACCTCTCTCCTCCCACCCCACCTCCATTACTTCTCTCTCCTCCCACCCCATCACCACACCACAGTACATGTTGACTCACTCACTCTCACTGTTAACCCTAGCCTTGCTCTCACTGGCTCCTACTCCCCGTAACACGTAGTTGAAGCCAATTGCCTATCCTTTTGACGAGCCATTTTTGCGCTTCCTGTTTCTAACCTTCCCCGGTGAGGCATGAGTAGTGATGGCACCGGTATGGACTGTGACCGGTGAGGCAGCAGGATGAGTGAGTGTGTGGTTGGGTAGATGAGGGAAGTACAATTCAACTGGCCAGGTTGTTCTCTCATTATTCTCATTCACGCCTTGGTAGTATACATTATAAGTATGCGGCTGATAGCATGTTTATAATCAGCTTGTTTTTCGTTTTCGTTATGTGCAGGTGGCCAGACTTCAATCCTCGTCCTGTTTCGTCGACTACCTTACTCTGTTGTTGTTTATGTTCCTGTAGACACACCATGAGCTCACTAGTGGTGCTGGCCAGCCTGTGTTATGACCCACCGTTCACATTATCAGAGGTTCCTACGATGAATTTTCCTCGTCAATGAAGACGTAGAAATGCACCTATTGTTTATTTGAGCTAAAATAAAAACAACGTCCACATATAACATGGAAGTTTACTGAGACAACCTTAATTGGACCAGTTCACTGAGCACTATTTAAAGTAGTGAAAGTTTTCCCAGAAGACTTCCTGCCTTACTCTTTGTCCCCCAGGTGGTGTTAAGTGAACGTTTTTAGTTAAGTCAGTCTATACTTTTGATGTTATTTTTGGATGCTGGTGTTTTTCATCATGTAAGTCAACCAGTTACGTGCATTTTTGCATCTTTATTTCCGAGAAATATTCATTATACGAACCTTTGATCATCTAGTGTCAGCATGGTGACAGGAGACGTTTTTCTCCTTAAAACTGACGTGTCATCACTCAGTGGGCCGGACCACCAGTAATGATCTGCAGCCCCTTGTTGACACGTGGGGTGCTTGCCGAGGATGGGGTCCACTCTCACCATTGGTCTTACTGACGCCATATTTGCTGTTGTTTCTCACAACTTGAAACTGTTATCGTATTTTCCCTCACGAAGAGAGATTATGTTGAAAATTTTCAGCTCTTGGTTATTTGCGTCAACTCCATCGTCCTCATAGTTGGCCGGTCAGCTGCGGCAGTGCGGGCTTACCGTTCAAATTGAGCCGTCTGTTTTTCTCGGTACTGTGTATGACTAGTAAACATCGCTTTAATTTACAAGTACAAAATATACTTCCTATTTGTCGGCCTTCTAAAATTTAATCCCTATCTTTGTTCCCGCTAAACCCTGCTATCAAAGGCCTCCAGATAGTTAGTGTCAGTTCCGTCTTTCCTTATTCCTCTTCCTTGAAACTTCCTCGCTGGTGATAATAGTTTACTCGCAAATAGTCTGGCATAAATTACTCTTAATTTTTAATAACGTTGAACTTTAATTGTAGCGAGACCATCGGGTGTTGGTGGGGGGATGTATGGAGGGAAGGAAGGGTGGTGAGGGTCGGGTGTCAGTGTCTCAAGTAGATCTGGGTAATAATGTCCGGGAGGGGCTGAGATCCTCACTAGGAGGGGGAGGGTGGTGTGAGGGCCATTGTCGGAGGGCGGGGGCTGGCGGCACAAGTGGTAGGGTGTTATGGCTTCCCTAGTTGTCTTGTGTTACGCTGCCAACAGTCTATATGTTTGAGAGAGTGAGTGTGTAGGGCAGGCTAGGAATGGAGTGTGTAGAGCAGGCTTGTATAGAAAACCCTTTTTGTAAACACTCGATAAAGAGCTATAGTGTGTGATCCCTGATAAAGTTAGACATGAGAGGTTAAGTATAAAGGATCGACGTGATATAGGAAGAAGGAAGATAAACGTTGGGGATAGTAGGAGTGAAGAGAGACAGGAAAGACGCCACGTGCAGGTCTCGTGACAAGTGCATATCGCGTGGCACGACCCTTACCCCCCCACCCCACTTGACCCCACACACACATCCGCCTGGACCACGCCTTACTTCCGGGGTCCCTCACTATTGTTGACGGTTGTTGGTCACCTATGATCACGACCGCCACCTCAGCCATTACCACAAGTTTATCATTTCTGGTCATGCGTCTTGCCTTACAGGTGCGTGGTTCCCTCGTTGATAATTTCAGTGGAATTCATGCATTGCCATGTCTCTCTCACCAACGAACTGGCGCGAACAAATTGTCTTCAAAATGTATTGCAGTTTGTTGTTTTCGTGGTTGAGGTTTCAATTTGAGGATGTTAATATGAAATTAGTCTTTATTACACAAAAATAGTTGTATGATTTTGGAATATGTATGATGACAAAGGTAACATGCAATTTGTACTGACGATAACAGATATATTTTATGGCTTGTGGACATTGTCAGGTATTAAGTTAACCGTCTACTAGGTATCTAGTTTGTTTAAAATTACTCTCTGTATTTTGTTTTTCATTTCGTACGTAGTTTATGATCACATAATTTCGATCTTTCCCCCAGAAAATGTGTTTGTTATAGTTTAGTGGTCTCTTCACCTGTGGGAACGAGGAAAGGTACCGAAGTTGATTTATTTAGAAATCGTGGAGTAACTGATACACCTGGAAAATATTGCATGATACAGTACGTAGTTTGAGAGTCTAATTAATTTATAATTGGAGTGAAATAAATGGTACAGCACTATGAAAATATAAATCCACCCTTTCATGTCAAGAAAACAGTGACAGTGTAACATCTGGGATCTAAGGATTTTGAGGTAAACACTAGTTCACATAAGAAACATTGTGAACACTGACAGCACGTGTAAGAAGGTACTAGATAAGCTCCTGGGTTGTACCTAATGAACCTGACAGCAGTGAGTCCGCTGGGTTGTGGGGTCTGGCTGCCAAAGAAATAGCTTGGTCGACCAGAGGGTCACAATAGTAGTTGCGGTGTATACTATCCATGTTTGTCCGTTTGCAATCTCCAGTTACAGTTTTGAAGATAGCTGAAATATGGTCATGCTCCTGCATCCCAGGAGTGTCCCGATGGGATTTTATGGTCGATCCCATTCCCAAGGGTGGAATCCCCTCATAAAAAAATACGTATAAATTTGCGGGGTAGACCTGCACCTAAAACACAATGTAGTTGATTGTGTAACTGTTTCGGTGTAGTGTAGTGGAAGTAGTGTATCTACTTCTGACAATGAAGTGTCTTGGGTTGTGTTGATAAGTGGTATCATCCCAAGGTGTTGCCAGCCACGTTATCAACTTTTTCGGGTATTCATTTTAGTTGTTACTTGGTCACGCGCCCTCTTGAATAGAAATATTATTTTAAGAATAAGGGTAGTTGTGGACTTCCCGAAATATTATGAGTAACTAATGGGAGAAAGAGACAAGTTGTGTGTTCCCAAGAACCACAGCTGTTGCGGATGAGGACTGATGAGGAGTCAACTGGCATCCCGTTAAGTGTCGAGGCTCACCTACACCTACACAACAGGATCCATCAAAGAGAATCCGGATACAACCCCGTGTGCACAGTGCGTTTATGACACCAGAAGCGCCATTTTTGTACCATTTTAACTTCACTATTTGCAGAAAGTTGATTGTGATACCTTTCTTATCCGCAGGCAGTCGTTTTTGTTTGTTAGTACATCCTTCAACTGTGTGTACATCCTTCAGCTGTGTGTACATCCTTCAGCTGTGTGTACATCCTTCAGCTGTGTGTACATCCTTCAGCTGTGTGTACAATCGAAAACAAAACTCGTGTCGCGGTTTTGTCCGAAGATTAAACATAACTCGTGAAGCATTATGAGAGCCCTACCACAAGGCAGAGCGCACCAAAAGTTTAGCCCTTCGGCATATGTTTTCACCAAATTTCACGACACGACTTTTGTCTTTCATTGTACAGTACATCCTTCCGCTGTGTGTGCATCCTTCTGTTGTGTGTACAAGAAGAACCACAAGAGCTAGATTGCTGTTATTAGTAATAATATCTCCCACAGGGGTACTTATCTTAATAAAATACAGTATAGGTGGTATAGGCAAAATTATTTTGTATCTCCCAAGGTTCTTCGGCTCGAACGATTACCCTACCCTCCGTGGGAAGGTGTCGGTAACCTAGCTTTCGTGACACAAAAGTTTGTGTGGCCATCCGACACAAACCGTCGTATTTACACGCGCTGTATTCCTAGTTACAGGCTCAGCGTCGTGTGGTTGCTTCCCGACACACGATGCAACGTGATCGTCAGGATCGTCGTAATGACCAGGAATCCGGCCCTCGAGTAACAGCACTCAGTCAATCCTCTGTCGTGATTGTCATTTATATTTTTTCGTTAATTGCGGCTTCATATACAATTTCTTCTAATATTCGTTGTAAAATTCTTTTAACTTAATTAAGGAGTATTTTTTTAAGAGCATCGTGAATACAACTTTCAAGTTTAAGTGTAGGCCTTTTTAAAGTTGGGGTAACTTACGGATTTGAATGCAGCGCTTATGGGGTTATTTGTGAAGTTTATATTTGAGCTTCAACGTCAAATATGACTCAACTAGAGTACCGTGTGACTCTTGTATGTTTTAATGTCTCATCGAGGATCAACCTAGACAACTTACAAGAAGTCGGCCGGGTGTGAATAAAGCGTTAGTGAGGTAGAGGATGATCCCCAACGTGTGGGTGAATCACCACATCCTGACTTGCCCAGACTGCGTCACATCCTAGTCTCCCCTCCGCCGACACCTGACCGTCAAGAAGATCCTTGTGTTTAGTCTTGCTGCCCTGCAGTCCTCAGTCTTTTCCCGAAAGTTGCTGCTTTCTAAATATCTCCAACACTGTTTTTAATAGTATAAGGTGGATGCAGTGTATTGTTCTTGTTAATGCATCATCATTTATTGTTAAGACATGTTACACACGGTACTTTTACTATTTTATTTAGCTAACGCCAGACGATTTTATTCGATCTCCACTAAGACACGCTGTACACTAAATGTTGTCAGCATTGTGTTCTTACTACAGTACATGCTGTGCTTTAAATATCGCTAGTAAAGTATTTTAAACTGGAAAGATGATGCAGTCTATATGTTGCTATATCGTCACCACAGCATTCTAATCCCTTCTGCTCTGTGATGACGATTGGTTAATGTATTTTTGTTGTTGTAAAAGTTGGTAATAATATAATTCAGTGAGTGGATAACAGCTTACTCGGAATCGCCCTCTTACAGCCTGAAGAAAGACGATGATTCATAGTCGTAATTTACATTGTTCTAATTAATTTGTTTATTCTCTCATAGCTTGACTTCTGAGGGGTGAGTGTGTGTATGAGCTGTAGGTGGTAGGGTAGCTGTGTTTTTTTTTATGACGTGGGCAGCGTAACAGTAGGGCACTCACAGACGTGGCGTGGCGGGGGGTGCGGGTGTTTTGATTGAAACATTTGAGATAGAGATGACACACACAGTCCAGTGCATCAGACTGGTGTAAGAGGCGGGTGTATGGGTGTTTTCCTGGTCATGTGGGTAGCAGATTTGTAGCGACGTTAATGAGCAGCGGGCGAGGAGACGTTCTTAAAGAGTATAATTATAAGAACGCGAGTGGCATAGTAGGGAACGCGTCTTTGTTTACATAAGAGCGCTCGTGCTAGGGCGGTTGTGGCCGGGCTTTGGTAGATCCCTTCCTGTCTCACTCAAAGCTTTTACTCTGTCGTGTTGGTCTGGTCTTTCTTGATTGTTTATTTTTATTTACTAATTGGAGTAACTGGCATATATCTTATGAATGTTCCTTCATAACGTAGGTCTATAGCTGAGATTTGCTTTGTATCCACATAATTGTTTCTCTAAATGTTTTGGTTTGTTCATTCTTTGTGTTATGATGTATATCCACTCATGGAAAAACCACGCTGTGTAACTTACTAACACGGGTTGGCTTACCAAGCGTTTCCTGAACCATTCTACTGGACTGATAACAGCTGGAATATTAATTGAGTATAACACACACACACACACACACACACACACACACACACACATGATCAAACATGTTCTAACTGTTCTTGTTCCACGACAGCCACCCGGGACTACGACGAGTTGAAGCAGCGCTACATGGAGACCACCCATGCCGCTGAAGCTATCCAGGTTCGCCTCGAGGAGAGCGAACACGACCTACACAACCTCCGGAGCGGTAGGTCACACCCTTTCCTGTTCTCTGGCCTCTCACTACCGACCCTGACCCCTCACCCTCGTTTCCCCTCACCATGTTGACACAGTCTGGTGGCACGTGTACTCCCTCATCCTCCACACATGATCTGTTCCCTCATTATGGTTCCCACGACGCCCATGAGCACACCTCGCCCCTGGCTTACTTACACAGATTCCATTAACTTAGTTAATTTTCCCATTGCATTTATATAAATTACCATATCATTAAACTCTGCAGTTATCTAAATCATGTCATTATAATATTTGTGGAAATACATTATTTTCCCCACGGATTCACATAACGGTTAAATTATCATTTTCATGTCGGGTTTATCAAAATCATTAAGATGTAATCATTTTCCACGGATTTACTCAAGTTATTATCAAGTTTCATGTGCGGAATATATTCAGTAGTGGCAGCGGAAAGGAGGACTCGCCAACTGAGAACGACGGCCCTCCATTCCAAAGGCTTTCAGTTTTTTTTGGGTGTCTTATCCACTCCTCCCAGATTTTGCATTTTTCCTGACCACAGCATTTTAATGAATTCGTCCGCTCCGGTCTCTACCTTTTCCTGGCCTTAATTTCCTCAGTGGTGACGTAAGTAACCTCAAAGTGCATTTTACGGTTCGAATGGTCATTTGTCTACGTTGGAATCATTTATTTACTCCAAATGTAAAATTCACCTACTTGGATCTGTTTGTTACATGTATTGTGTTTTTTTTCACGCTCCACCGGTAGTTTTTGTCAGTTTTAATTCCCTATTTCGCAAAGTGGGGCGTAAAGTAATGGTTTACGAAATACTGATTAAGAGAGAGAGAGAGAGAGAGAGAGAGAGAGAGAGAGAGAGAGATCATTAATTACAACCAATGATTTCAAATAGGCTTGGGCCTTAATAGGCCCTAACTTAACGACTAGAATTAAGCTAAAGGATGGATTAGGTGGTGGTGGGGGGGGGAGGGGGGTCCATTTGAACCTCGGCCTTACGGCCACTGTTAGATGCTGCTATAGTTCCCTCCTGTCGTCACTAAGGTCAATCGCCGGCCATAAAATAATCAGCGTTAACTCCTAATCCAACCTTCTTTAACACATGTTCCCAGAATAATGTATTTAACCTCCATAACTTAGGGTGATGGTGATTAACATGTAGTTTCTGTTTGTAAGGTTATCAGTATTATGAGGATATATGTGTGTATTCTCATCGGACGTGGAAGGCTGGAATTTGGTAAAACTCACTTCAAAAGGTATACTTTACGGAGGGGTTCGATGAATTTCAAAATGAACAGAACGACTCCTTTTGTCTTCGTTCGTTGTGTCGTATTGTCTCACACAAAATCGCAAAGACACTTTTTGGAGCGAGTATTGGGTGAGGAGGAGGTGCTTTGACGTCATGGTGAGTCAGTGCCTAGTGAACGCTACCAATGTCTGCAAATCCTCCGCTCACACACACACACACACACACCAGGTACTGTATGACAGTCACCAGACCCGTATCTCCATCACCAAGCCCATTTCAATGTCAACAGATTCGTGGGGGTGATGATGGAGGTGAAGTAACATCCCCTCTGTACTTG
Organism: Homarus americanus; assembly: GCF_018991925.1. NCBI lineage: Eukaryota > Metazoa > Arthropoda > Malacostraca > Decapoda > Nephropidae > Homarus > Homarus americanus. Next base: position 3,932,578 of record NW_024725031.1, on the reverse strand, counting down.
AAGCTATTGTATGAGATACCCCCGCCACACACACACACACGTCAGTCCATTTCTGCAGTTTCTCATCGAGATAGTTAGTACCCGCCTCGGCCAAAAGGTATCCAGGTAATCGTTGAGGATGGCAGAGTTACTGGCTGCTCGCATACCATGACGCCCCAGTCGCTGCCAACTGACACACCAACTGAGGTTGAAACTCCAGTCTTACTAGTAACACACCAAGGTGACCCTCCGCCCCGGGTCCTTGTACCAAGACCTAGTCGCCTGAAGAACCAGGTGGTCCTTACGTCTTGTTCTGAGTAAAGGTCCCCTACACTTTAAAACAAAATCATAATTTCCGACACAAAGACCCAGACACCTGGTAATTCATTAGGTAGGTTCCTGGTAGTGATCGGCAGTGGTCCACGGTATATGAGTACATAGCCTATTTATTCTGGAGAGCACCTTGGTGTGGTACAGTATAGTTATGGATGAAGGATCAGTCTTGATGTTCAGTGGTTATGGTTAAGGAATACAGTAGTTGTGTTACTTTAGGTCTGCGTTTATATAAAAAAAACGGGTATGTTGCTATGATTGTTTTGGTGTATAGGAGTTAAGAATATCCGTTCCTATGACACATGCTTCACTGTTATATAAAAACTATAATAAGAGAACCTGATGACCAGGATTTAATGAGATGTTATTCCTCAGAGTAATCCACTACATGTTGTTATCCAGAAGGCACTGTAGTGGAGAGTGAGGTGGTCACAGAATTGGTTTTGGCAGATAAACTAGTGTGGTGGAGGTATGTGGCCGGGCCAGCCTCTGTCCTGCACACCGCTGGTTTGACTGTGTGTGTGTGTGTGGGGACTTATTTTTAAGGCATCCTCGGATCGTTTTCCACTGTGTTCAATGTTATATTGTGTTCAGGGATATTTCTCATTGTTTACGTCTTTCAAGGTTATGCATTTCGTTTCATTTCGTTACATTAATTCATACACGCGGGGAGAAACAAGACATGCAAGTTCTGGAAGATCTCTTTTACACAATGATACCAGTAAATAAATTCTACTCAAAATTAATGTATATAACAAGTCTCCATCACCATCTGTTAACCAATTAAAGTTCAAACAAAGAGCCATTATTATATCACACCAGAAACTATGACAGGCTTAACCAAATGAAGATCTCTTGTGCTTGTGTACATGTAGGTCGGTGGCTCGTTCCTCTACTCACAACAATAACAAACGGCGCAGTGCGACAGTATCTTTTACTCGGCTGATGGTACGATTACATTCCACTGAGGTGCCAAAAGAAAAAAAAATTAACTGTCAATGAAAAATGTAGAAGCCGGCCAACGTCTCCGTTATATCAGAAATTTTCAAGGTTGAGCAGTTTAACCTAGACTTGTCTACTGTAGTTGTTACGTCCTGCTCACGGGAGAAGATGGGGGAGCAAGTAGCATGGTAAAGTCAGGTTAGTTTCCTCCTTAATGCGTACTTCGATAAAGCAAATGTGTAGATATTATAGTGGCCCGGACAGCGGGTTCACGTGTGGTTTTACTCCCGAGTTAAGAACTGACCTCGGCTGAGTGGTGGTGACTGTTAAGGCCATCTTTGATATTAAGAGAGTACTGTACTGAATAAGTACCAACTGAGCCACATGTTCGAATGGTGAACTCATAATAAAAGTTATGTAAATAGAAAAATAGGTATTCAGTAAAACTATTACATAAGTTGACACTGATGCAGCATGTACTGTACTGTATACTGTATTGTACTCTACACGGACAGTGTAGGCGTATAAAGTGGCAACATTAAGTTGATTCAACCACGGGTAACCCAAGGAAGTTGATAAAGGCTTATTTGCATTGACATTTACATTTGTATATAAAATTTGAAATACCTGTATACAGAAGCCTGCGTGTGGATATTTTAAGAGAAGTAACCAAATCTTACGAACCGTAATATTATCATTCCTTATAACTCGTGCCCTTAGAGAAGTTCCTCCGATTACTTGTGGTGTAAATGTGTTTTCTGTGGCAGATAAAAATAATAATAAATCCCCAGCTCTAAAAAAAAACAAGATATATATTATATCCAGGAGGCATTTAAAACTTGCAGGCTGCCCTAAAACGGATAAAATATACAGTCTAGTGACCACAACTTTAGCGAAAAAGTGAAGGAGGGAAATTTAAAGGTGCAAATTTATTGGAGATTTTACGCCAAGCAAGTGGCTTTTATTACGGTGAAATGAGTAGGTCAATTACCTACTGTAATGAAACGATGTACCCAGTACTTAGCTGGTGAGAGGTCATTAGGCTGAGGTGTGGTAGCTAGGCTTTTGGTTACAGGTTAAATGACCCCCCCCCCCCCATTCTAACGAGGCCCTAACCTAATCAAACAGCCATTAAGATCATGGGCCATTAGGACTGGGCTCCAATACTAATGTTAAAATTAAGTTGGGATCCAGTAAGACAAGACCCTCGATCCGAGTCATATAGTTAGGTTCGATTAGGGTCCAATGGTTAAATTGGAGCTCTGTATGATATAGGGGAACATTTAACTACTCACGAAGCTTACTGCCAGAGCTAATACGTGGCCAACCGGGAGCATTACTCTTTTTTTCTTTAACGACAGAGATGATGGTCCTTGGGCACATTGTCACTAGTGGTGGCGGTGTCAAAACAATCAGTGTCAATAAGCAATACTTTGTCTGCAAGCAGCAGTGATAGTATTACCAGGTAGTATCATCAGCAGGCAGCAGTGGTAGATGAGGCAGGACGTGGCCACGTGGTAGTGATGTCTGAGAATAACCTGGTGAGCCCCGCCACACTGACCGCAGAAGTGTGGTCACCCCGCTGTGTTTGGGGAGGTTCGCGCTACACTCCTCCAGCCTCTCTCTATTCACACACACACACACATTTGTCCTTCCACCCAGGTTGTCTTCTTCATCAGCGGGACCTCAGAACTCTTTGGGGGCTGGTTTGTTTATCAGACCCCAGGGACAGGTTTGCTCGGGACGACTTAATGGAGAGGAGTAAGTGATGTTTGATATCCATATGTTGGTTCTCGGGGTCCCTGAGCTCGCGTATCATGTTTAGCTCGGTGGTCTCTGCTGTCAGAAGCCACCATGACCCTGCAGCAGCCTAGCTCCGTCGTCAGTCATTCCGCGGTCTTGACGGGTGATACTGAGGCGAGCACGATAGTGTGTTATATTCTTGGAACTGACAAGCTTGAAGTACGATTACGGTAGTTTTCATTTGTCCAAGAAGGCAGTGTGTATGTGTTTGAAGTGTGTTCCTCTTAAATGTTTCCAAGTAACTGTTGCCAGGTAACATGTGGTGAATGGCATGAAGGCGTTAGTGTCAATAAGCCATTAGTCGAAGTGTGGTGTCATGATTCAGGTGGCCGTTCCTCCTCCTCACTACCGTGACAGCTGCAACGCCCATACGTCTCCGTTTTATCTCAATGTTTTTTGTCACGGGAGAGTATAGTAGCAACAGCAGCAGACTAACCGTGTGCCACTCCACCTGCTGGTGCGGTTATCAAGCTTTACGAGTCTGTGTGGAGCTGTGGAGCAATTTACTTCTTTATGTTTGTGTTTACTCTTGATTTATCTTATACTTTCCCGTTTTTGTGGCATTAATTATAATTGTCCAGTAATTGAGCTGTGGCCAGCGACTGCTTGGCTGCGTCTCTGCCATGTGTGTTTCTTGGTCTCCTCTTGGTGTTCAACATTCCTTGGAGATTTTCCAGGATTTTTGTAGCGCCTGGGTGGATGAGCCAGCTCAGTGTGGCCCGCGCGCCACCTCGGTTAATACTCCTGTGTTTTGTTTCAGTGTTCCCTGCCACGCCTTCCACCTGATTACTGTCACGCCTCTTGTTGCCCGAGACTGCCTAAATTATTTCCCCGTTTCGAAAAGTAGGAGGAAACAACAATCACATTACTTTAGTGTTTGTAGGCATTTGTCGTTTTGATCTCCGTTGCTACTAATAGCAGATGGTGTTTTTGTTTTTGTCGTATAAGTGTATAAGCTACTTTCTTTAAAAATTTTGTAGATGACTTAATGAACCATTCAGGATCTATGGGGGGGGGGGTTGCTGTCGTTTATACTGCTCTATAATGACATAACTTAAGATGCCGAGTATATAGATCTCCATTATTCTGGGAGGGCGAACAGCACTATGTTGAAGATCAGTTATATTATGGTATACACTATACAGTATACTGTAGGTATCACATAAATACTGATGTGTGCTGATAACTTTTGTTTGTGCTCAGTGACCAAAATGCAACTTTCAGTAACAACTTGGTAAACATGATATTAAATGTGTATTGATTATCTGTTGCTCACACACGGCTGACGGTGACGCAATGTACAGTGAAGCGTCCTGTTGCCTAATTGTTTACTTGTACTCTTGACTATTGCTCTACTAGTGAGGTATCTCGCCTGTTGACAGGATTATACGTAATATCAACCACGATTGTGTCAGTACAGGCGCGTATAAAAAAATAAAGTGAGAAGGAGGCACCCTAGGACATGCCCCTTAATTACTTTTGTTTAGTTTTTAAAGCTGTTTGTAATGTACTCCATAGTTGTTGATGCTTTCAAGCGCCGTGTGCTGTCTTGGCGTGTGTAGGAATGACCTCCACGGCTGACTCGAGGTGTTGATGACCAGGCCAGGTAGTAGCTGGCATAACGTGCACCACATTCCTTTAATCTCATGCTGCTACACATACTTATCTTCATGTGCCTCCCCCCCCCCCACACATCTCCATGTGCTCCCCCACACACACTTATCTTCCTGTGTCCCCCACACACTTATCTTCATGTGCTCCCCACACACACTTATCTTCCTGTGCCCCCACACACATTTATCTTCCTGTGCCCCCACACATCTCCATGTGCTCCCCACACACCCTTATCTTCCTGTGCCCCCCCACACACACCCCACTACCTCCTGTGCCCCCCACACACTTATCTTCATGTGCTCCCCACACACTTATCTTCCTGTGTCCCCACACATTTATCTTCATGTGCTCCCCACACACACTTATCTTCCTGTGCCCCCACACACATTTATCTCTCATGTGCCCCCCCACACATTTATCTTCCTGTGCTCCCCACACACACTTATCTCTTCCTGTGTCCCCCACACATTTATCTTCATGTGCCCCTCACCCACACACACACTACCTTCCTGTGCCCCCCACACACTTATCTTCATGTGCCCCACACACTTATCTTCATGTGCCCCCCACACTTATCTTCCTGTGCCCCCACACACTTACCTCCTGTGCCCCCCACACACTTATCTTCTCATGTGCCCCCACACATACCTTCATGTGCCCCCCCACACACTTATCTTCATGTGCCCCCCACACACTTATCTTCATGTGCCCCCCACACTTATCTTCCTGTGCTCCCCCACACACACATGTGCCCCCACACATTTATCTTCATGTGCCCTCACCACACTTCTTCCTGTGCCCCCCCACACTTATCTTCATGTGCCCCACACACTTATCTTCCTGTGCCCCCACACACTTATCTTCATGTGCCCCCCCACACTTATCTTCCTGTGCCCCCCACACACTTATCTTCATGTGCCCCCACACCCCTCTGTGCCCCCACACTTATCTTCCTGTGCCCCCCACACTTATCTTCCTGTGCCCCCCCACACTTATCTTCATGTGCCCCCACACGCACTTACCTTTATGTGCTTACACACACACACCACACGTCCTCTTGTTGCCACATACAGGTACTTAGAGGAATCATCTCAAACCCCGGAGTGCATTTCTGCGTAAGAAACCACTCCTCTATCATACTATCCTTCCCGTGATGTGAGAATGAGCGAAAACGAACAAATAATGATTTTTTTTGCTGCGTTAGTCAACCCAGTGCTCTGCTTTCCTGACAAACGAATATGATTTTCCCAAGTGGGGGAACTTAGTCATTGCGGTTCGATGGTGCCAATGACCCACTTTTGGTTCCCTATATTACCATGCATAACTTAAACTAAAACACACACACATAGAAAAAACGGGTCCATGACAAAAACCCCACCGTACAAAATCCCCACCGGACAAAAACCCCACGGGACAAAAACTCCACCTCTACCGGACAAAAACCCCCATCTCTACTGGAACTTAACCTAACCTAACGTTAAATGAAATTTGTATGAAAAATAGAAACGAGCTATCTAGCTTCCAACTGTATTCAAAGACTGTTTAAGGAAAACTGAATTAGTGCACAAGTGAACAAGGTTTTTATACAGTTCACCTCATGGTACCACACGTCATTGAACAGACCTGAGAGACCAGAGATTGTGAGGTCACGGGTCCCCTGAGGTCTCAAAAAGTGAGGACAGTAATGGTAAGATGTGATATCAAAGTGGATTTGTAAGAAAATTATTGAAAACTTTAAACAAATTCTGTTTTATTTTTTACTATGCGGGGTTTTTGTCGGGGGATTTTGTCCTGGGGTTTTTTGTCCCGAAAAAAAAAACATTAAAAATAACCTCTGCCTTAAGTAGGATATTCCCTTATCGAGTTGACGTGGATTTTGAAAGTAATCTTTATGCATTTTTAATGTTATTTTGTGTTAGTGCATCATCAGTTACGATCACTTTAGAATGTGGCTTCAGGCCCTAACCTCCTACTTACCGCAGTGGTGTGGGCGTGAGATCCAACACCACCTGGTCAATACAAGTATCTGTCCCAGGCTGCATATTTTCTTCTTTATAATTAACCGTATCTTAAGTTGAATAATATTACTTAACTTTTAATAATGTATTGACAAAAATATATAAATAGACATATTTGCTGAGCTTCAGTGTTTTAAGTGTTGTGTGAAAAAAAAACTAAATAAGAGTAAAGTGAAAAACCTCCCGGCGATCTGGGAAATTCGGAAATCTTCATCTCTCTCCCTCTCTTTTTCTCTCTCTCCCTCTCGTGCCCTCTGGAGCGGCTGTCCTAACCTGCGGCTCTGCCGTAGACCAGTTCCTGGTGCATTAACCACAGCAAGTCTGAGAAGGTGTCTGGCCCTGTCTGCCTCTCGCTCCAGGTGTCTGTCAGCACTATACAGTAACTCGATAACGGATGCAGACGTGTGGGAACTTACAATGAGGACGTCGCTTGTTTACTGTACTAGGGCTGTAATATGTTGTTCATGTAGAACCCAGGAATGAATAAGTAAAATATTAAAATAGAATTTGAGGGAACGTTATAGAGTATACAGTATATGTGGTCAGCACCTCGTATCCACGATTATTATACTGCAACATGTTTCTTAAGTATCGTTAGATTACAGGTATTTACTATCACGTTGTCCGTAATGAGACAAGAATTCATTGAGTAATGCAAATATATTGTCTTGTAAACGCCTTAGTTAAGGACGTTCAGGTGACGGGCAAGTCGAAGGGAATGATTGAAACCCGTCTTTTGACGCATTCAATATTTATTGATGTGGTCAAAACCTGCAGAGGAGAAGGCGTTCATAATATTACAAGGTGATCCATCTGATACATAATTAGTTAGTCTCACACAATTTTATGTTAATTACAATTTATCAAACATACTGACATAACACAAAGTTCATAACTCTATTAATCTCAGCTTCGCTTTACTCTGCATTGTCTTATTACTCCAGGTTAGGCAGAAACGAGTAGGCGTAATTAGTCAACAATATTTCAGTACTTAGGCTGTACTTACAAGTGCGGGTCAATGCAGATCAGTATGGTATTCCAAGAGAAAACAGTATTGCGTAAATCGTCCCAGTACAAATTCTCGGACAGAAGGCTGGTCTTCACAGCATCACTAGAGAGGGCGATCTGTCTCATGGAGGGGCGGGCAGCCACCGCCACCAGTCTAAGACAGTCCACTCAGCAGAACCAGGACTTGTTTGTAAACACTTCTTCCCTCCCTGACCAGATATCCCTCCTTCTAGTGACAGGCCTGGCACTTGACATTATTAGGGACCTGCCACACTTTTCCATAAACAGATGAAATGTACCGGGAACTTTCCCCCCACACACTCATCATTCTGTCACTTTATGTAACTTGCTGACAAAACCTATGACCCTTCAGGCTTTTATGCCCTTAATGCATGAGTCATAAAGGCAAGCATGAACTTAGCATGCTTCTCAGATGGGCACTGTAAATGCTTCTGCACTTCACCTTGCACAGGATGTAAAGGGGTGCCCAATAAACTAGCTCCCTCTGGGGCAATCTAAAAAAAAAATCCAAGTCGATCAGTGGTGAAGAGGATATAAGTAAAAAGTAAAAAAGGTAAGGTCAGGTAATTTTCTTTGCTTGGTTAGATCATATTCTATATTAGGTTCTAGTAATTGTTGCCACTTTTAAAATACTGTACTTAATACAGTATAATGATAAGAACATGTGTGGGAAAAATGAATGGAATCGAAAAACAACACCTGGTGGGAGCGGTGTTCATACATTACTAATTAATGTTATGTTTGTCCGTGTAGTAATTGCAATACAGGTTTACCGGTAGATGGCGGCACAATATCGCTGTCTTTTTCCAACAATATTTTGCATTCCTTAAAAAAAAAGGGCAAAATGAGCCAAAGCCAAAAACTATAATAAAAATACAGTAGTCAATTTGAATCTTTTTGCTAAAAATGTTAGGCGATGCATAAGTGTTGTTACTCATAAGGACCCTTAGTGAATCAAAGGTGCTCATAATGACCCATAGTGAATCACAGGTGCTAATAATAACCCCAAGAGACATATATAACAGGTGCTCCACTGATGCTCATAATGTTGTCAGATGAAAATGCAAAATGTGTTTGATTCCTGTCATGCTTTTGTTTATTATTTAAAGATTTGTTCCAGTTTTTAAAGCAGTTTGATTGATTTGTCTTCTTTTATCAGTTGTGCGTCAGGTTTTGGCCCTCAGCATTTTGTAGTCAGTGAAGGATATTAATTTTACAAGTACAGGTCTAGTTTATTTTTTCTGGTCAATGGGTGATTAGACTACTCTGTATCTGTTTTATCTGTCTTGTTCTCTTAAACCATTATTGATTGTGGTAAAATCCTGGCAGGTGGGACCACTTGTAGGTGAAAATTAAGCGATTCAATATTTAGGAGAAATTTTTAGTTCCAAAGTACGATTTGATCAATAAATATGTTGTTCCAACATTCAAGAAAATAGTATTTGTTTTTTTTATAGCTATTTATTCATTGGTCTTTTATGCATCAGCATTACTTAAAAAATGCTTGATATTAACAAAAGCATATGTTGAATGTTTTAGTTTCAAACCCCATTTATTTATTTTAATACAGGTTGACAATCCCTTATCCGAAATCCTTGGGACCAGATGCATTTCGGTTTTTGGAATTTTTCGGTTTTCAGAATGGTTACCGGTAGGTTTTTTTTTTTTTTTTTTACAGGGATCAGCCCACCCGGGCACAGGTTATGACCCACATTGGGGCCTGGGGGCTAAAAAATTAATAATAATAATAATAATAATAATAATAATAATAATAATAATTCATAGGTCTAGGTCGTGTTTCTCACTTTTGATCTTTTTTTCATTCTTGTATTTCTTTATTATTGTTATTGTTATTATTATTATTATTATTTTATTATTACAGTATTATTGTTATTATTATTATTGTTATCATTCTTATTTTATTTTTTGTATTTTTTATTAAAAATTTTATTTACTATGAATAATTATTATTATTACTGTATTATTATTATTATTATTATTATTATTATTATTATTATTATTATTATTATTATTATTATTATTATTATTATTATTATTATTATTATTACTATTACATTTTTACCCCCCAGGCCCCGATGTGGGTCAGTGACCTGTGCCCGGGTAGGCTGTTAAAAAAAAAAAAAAAAAAAAATGCTCCACAAAAAAACTTTAGGTTTTCAGAGCTTTTCGGTTTTTGGAATTTCGGATAAAGGGTTGTCAACCTGTACAGGACAGTATACAGTACAGTACTGTACCTGTACAATATTACTGTATATACCAGTATGCTTTACTGTATATACCATTATGCTGTACTGTATATACCAATATGCTGTACTGTATATGGTTTGTGAATCCTAAAGTTATCATGAAATAAAACATATCTGACTTAAATCTGTTTTGGTTAATTGTTTTACTCTGAAGATTAAATTATTATGTATGCCATGTGTATGAGTCCTTGTCAAGATTCATTCATTATAGTGTCCTTGCATGGTCCAATATATATGTATACCTCATGTCTGCATGTACCATGTACCTTCTGCACTCTCCTCAATCTTCTGTTTCTCTGTTTCTGTCTATATTAAAGTCTCTTGCTTATTCATCAACTATCCCTTGTTCTCCTTATTCTCTTCTCTTCCTATCTGTCTTCTTCCTTTCTCTTTCTCTCTCTGGCAGACTCTGACTCACCAGTCGTCTCTACAGTGTCTGAGGCTGTCTACCACGAGTACGACGATCTGCGACAGCGCTACCAGGTGGAAACAGAGTCCATGGCCCAGGCTTTTAACCGTGCCACAGAGGTTAGTATTGTTGTTAGCTGTAGCAAGGGCCATTATCTACGTGGCTGAGCATTAGCAGGTGAAGTGCAGCATCCATGGCCCTGACTTGTGACCACACTAGCGAGGTAGGCCCTGTGTATGTGCCAAGTGTTCAGACCATCTGACCCAGTGTGTTATGAAGTACAGTATTACCACTGTAACTCTTGTAGCTATTGCTAGAACTGTTTTGCTAATTATACTAAAGAGAAAACTGGTTAAAGATACATGTTTGTGTACACCTGAAATTTATCCAGATTTGTTACAAGTATAGTTTTGACTAAAAAAAATACTGATGGAGCTTTACTTATACAGTAAGTCCTCACTTAACGTCAGGGTTACGTTCTTAAAAATGCGACGTTATACGAAACAACATTAAGCGGATCAATTTTCCCCATAAGAAATAGATAAAATACGCGAGTTACGTTCCTGGGCCTCCCTTTGCCCTATAAAATACTGTACATTACATATACAGAAAATCATTGCCATTTCTATAGAAAATAATGCATACATATATAACTATTAAGTTTGTATTGGTACTCACCGATGGGCGGAGGTGGTAGAGCGAATGTGTGGTGGGTAGTGAAGCAGAGGAGGCGGATGGCTGGAGGGGAGGAGTATGGCGAGAGCGGAAGAGGAGGGAGGGAGCGGAGGAGGGCGGGAGAGGAGGAGGGTGGTGAGTCAATGAGACTCTGCGCCAAACCGAGAGAGCATAGTGCGGCCAGACGAGAGCAAGTGATGCACCGTAAAATGTAGTTTGTGATGAAGCAAAACGACATACAGTAGTATCGGATCACCTGGACGTTCAACGAATTTATGGTCTCTAAAGTTTAGCGACGTAGTACCGAAACAATGTTAAGCGCGGACTTACTGTACAGTGCTTGATTATCATAATACGCCATTAGAAGATGCAATAGTGTTATTTTCTAAATGTTTTCTTTTTCACATTACTGTATTTCTTTCTTAAGGAGTAAGATAACATACTAAGGAGAGCTGAGTGATAATGTACCCAGATTATGAGAAGTGATTCATTAAACTCACTTTTTCATGTCGTAATGTAACTTTTTATTTCAGTGAAAGGTAATAGATATTTAATATAATACTGTAAAGTATAAGACCCTAAAAAACACAGTACAGCACAGTGTGCATTATTGGAATGAATGAGGCAAATAAGTTTATTGTACATTTAATCCCTTGAACTGAAGGCGAGAACTTCACTGAAAGTTTAGCAACTGAATTGTGATGTGCATACTGTACTGTACTGTACTGTACCGTACTGTACTGTACCGTACCATACTGTACTGTACTGTACTTTACTTTACTCTACAATACTGTACCGTACCGTACTGTAATGTACCATACCGTACCGTACTGTACTGTACTGTACTGTACTGTACTGTACTGTACTGTACTGTACTGTAGACCTTTGCCAATCACGAGGGATAGGTTCCAAGAAATGGTGCAAATTGGCAAACCGTAGTGCACTAATATACAGATATACCTATGCTTTTATGAGAAACTCAAGTCATAATACTGTACTTACATTCGTATGTGGAAGTCTCGAGCTTGATGAAGTGGTGCGCTGTACATAGGGAGACATCTTAGCAGATTGTTCTAAAAGCTCACAACTCTCACTCCGAAAAAGTTACCCTTCACAGTTTTCTGGGCCTGTGACTTCTTCAACCTTGAGCTGTGACCCCTTTTGGGATGAGCATCTGCCAGCTCCAGGCAAGGACACTCGACTGAGTTGTGCCCCTTGAGATGCCTATATACCTCAATAAGGTCACCCCTTGCCCGTCTGTAGTATAAGCTAGGCATGTTCTGGCACTCCAACAAGCTCTCGGGGTAGCTGAGGTGCCGAAGTGCAGGCACCAGTCTGGTGGCCCTCCTTTGAACATTTTCAATCAACTGACAGCCCCTAGTACTGTATATCTCGGGGACCAGACGGGGTAACAGTACTCCAGATGGGGAAGCACTTCACTCTTGAAGATCGTTACGAAGGATGGACCGTCTAGATATCTGAACGACCTTATAAGACCTAATAATTTATTTGCTTGATTTACCTCCTTCTTGTAATGGCCCGGGAACTTCAGTTCATTGTCAATGTACTCACCTAGGTCCTTTACACATTCCGTCTCATTTAATGCAGTCTCTTCATCCCGTTCGGACATATGATACACCTCTTTACCGTTGGTACGCCCCAGGTGCTTCCTCTTACACTTCGTGAAATTGAATCTCAGCAGCCATTTCTTTGACCATTCTTGGAGCTCACAGAGATCATTCGTTAGCTCTTCACAGTCCACTTGGTTCATGATTTCCCGAAATAACTTGTCACGAATAGCCTGCGCCACACTACGGATTTGTTCACCAAACAACCGACCAACTGCCGCAGCACTCATCCCCTCTTTTAACTTGTCTAATAATTTAATTTTCTTTGCCAGGGTCATCACTGACCTTTACCTTTCATTTTTCACTCTACTAGCATCACAAGCACTGACACTAGGCAGTCTCTTAGGGGCCATTTTCACAAAGAAACATGAAAGTTTTGAGAGTATGACATGGGATGCTTGGTCATGGGTAATGGGTGAGGGCAAACAGAGTGAGATAAGACGCCGGGGGCACGTCGGGTGACTCGTTGCACTGCGGGAGAAGGCTCGCATGCTAGCTGCCCGAGCCACCAGCTGCTTACCGCGAATCGTTGAAATCTCAAATCGTAAACCCACAAATGGGTAGGGTCTACTGTACTATGCTGCACTGTATTATGGTAGAGTCTGCCTTTACTGCACTTAATAATCATAGTTTGATGACACCACTGATTGTAAAGCTTCTGCCTATATTGTTGCAGATTTTGACCATTTTCTCTACTTTCTTGGTCCTCCATTTTTATCTTAACTTTTTCAATGTTGGTCCCAGTACAAAATACAAAACTTAAAAGCCATTTTCAGTTTTCGAGAAATAATGTATAATGTAGTTCTATCACTAAGATTTAACATATGTTTTAGGTTGTAAGTTATCTCTTAATATATGTATGCCTTATAAAAAAATGTTTTAACAAGTCTCATTTTGACATATTTTTTTCCTTTTTTGAATATAATTATTCACTTTAACAAATAGCAATCACATTTTTTTTTTTTTATAAGAATGCAAACTTTTAACTGTCTAGCATCAAAATTACCACCCAGGATGTGCAGAGTTGCATTAAACTCTACTGTACAGTTCATCAAATAACTATCTGTGCTTGAGGGGGGGGGGGGTCAATGAATTTCACAATGAGCACTGCGACTCCTGTTTCTCGTTAGGGTTGCCAGAATCCTTTGTCCATTTTGTCATATTGTCTAACACAATTATGTCAGGATGTTTTTTTGATTGACTGTACTGGACGTGTACCTGTATAGCAATGATCATATTTAGTACTGTATAAGGTACAGTATTTAGTTTATACTGCAGTATTTTTTATGGGACATAAAGTGGTGAACTTTGGGTAAAAAATACCCCAGTTGACCAACATTTATCCTTCTATTTGATATACAATACTGTACATTTTTTCACTTAACAAATTGGTTTCTCGGAACATAACCCCCTTGAATATAGGGGATACATGTATTACAGTACTGTATTTACATAATATGCTATTGAAGGAACTCAATTTTTGCATTATTTCTGTTGTCATATTGAATATAAACAGAAAACAGCTTTGTAAAAACAACTTCTGTTCTTTCCAGTGGTACCATGAAAACAAAATTTTGCGTCGTGAGGCCAATACGCTCAAGAGACAGAGTGCTGTTTTGATGCAGCGGGTGGCAGATACCTCGCCAGATTTTGATATCTCAGTCTTAGCAAACATGGGTGAGACGGTGGACAAGCAGGGACTCCAGGAGATACAGCAACAACATGATCAAGAAGTATCCACACTGATGAAAAAAATTAAAGGTACAATATTTACTTCTTTACTGATCAGGTCTTACAGCATGTCCAAGGACTATTGTAGAAAGTTATCTGAACTAGTACCCAGGGACAGGGAAACTAAGAAGATGACAAAACTGCTTAAGTTGTCCTGTACATAAATCCTCTGGACTACAGTAGTAGATTGATTCCACTCCTCTATAAAATGCAATAAATATCATATTCAATATATAGCAGCTATGTGTGGCTGGAGCTCTTACCATAAGCCCCTTTTCCACAGGCTCACTGGTCCACCACATTCTAAAATTATAGGAGCACATCAGTTTGCAGTCAGCAGCACTCTAAAAAGCAACCTCACTCCTTGAATCTCTCACCTCATTCTTCTGTCAATCTGCCACTGATCAGTGAGTGACAGGCTGCATCTTGAATCAGTGGCTTAACTTTGTTACTCCCACTGCTGGCAATCTTAGGAGGCCCACAAGCACAGATAAACAAGTACATTACTTCACAATCTTAAACATTTGTCTTGCCTGTATAATTTGTATGGTTGATAATGGTGGTAATTGTGGCAGTAACTACAACAGTAACAATATTAATAATGAAGAGGTAGCATTACTATTTTAACAAAATTAACATGAGAAAAGTAATTTTGTTATGCTGTACTGTACAATAGTTTGTTTTTGTTATAAGTAACATGTTTTAATAATTATTAGCTCTTTATTAACTTATATATGTACAGTACAATATGTAAAACGTGTAACACCTCAGTCTCACAAAGAAGAGGCCCCTATGGTAGAAAATCTGTCTCTCAGCTTGGTGGAGTGTCACATTGGTCAAGTTTGAATTCCTTTCCATTTAACCATGACTGTCATGGGAATCCACTTAGTGTGCTCTAGGATTGTACTCTGGCCAGTAGAACATCACACTGACATTCCACTACATTACTGAGGCAGTTATAAATATATATGTATTGTACTGTCCTGTACTGTATGTGTGGAGCTTCAATTTTGGTTGCACTGTACAATATTGACATTGTTAGGAACAGAGTTTATCCTTATTACAACTGCTGTCTAGGATTATCTTTACAATACAGTAATTAAGATTCAAGAACAAATAGAAAGTTTGATGTAATCATTAAAGATCTAAATTTTATTATCATTTAAAATTACAATTTATCACAGTACAAGTGAGGTAAACCACACATTTTACATAAAACATTTGCTTCCCAGATTAGGTTAGGTTAGTACTGTACAGTATCGTATAATGTACTGTACTGTACTGTACTGTACTGGTAATAAGACAAAACATCATCAGCAACGTATTAAGAAACTGACATAAAACTAATTCTTGTTAAGAATTCTCTGAAAAGCTCATAAATGTTTCAGAACCCCCCCCCCCAAAAGTATATATCTTTGTAATCCAGTCATTTAACCACCACTTTTGTATTGGACCCCTTCTGTTCTGAATAAAATTATTGGGTGTTAGCCACATAAAATATTAAAAGTAGCATCCCCACAGTGAAGGCATTAAGTAATTTACGAGTTTATTATTAAGCATTTTCTGATTTTAATTGAAATGTTGTATTGGACAAGCTATGGAATCATGCAGTGAAAGTGAATAAGCTTCTTTATAACACTGTGACCAACCTGAGGGATCCATGTCATTGCCACCCAGGTGCTAGGTACTAATCAGGCTATTTCCAGTTGACAGTGCTAAAACCTCATTATGCTGAAGTAAGTGCCCTGTATGATTTGCTGTACGTATTGTAGGATGGTTCAAGCAGTACAGGAACCTAAAAGCAGAGGGGAGGGGATATAAAGGGAGACTGATGAAACAACTGTAGAGAGTGACAGGAAGAGGCAACAAGTAGAATTACTCGTAAATCTTTAGTCATCTTCAACAGACTACAGTATAAAAAAGAATGTTATTACAGTATCTACACTGATTCACTGTGCATTGTATCAGATCACTGTGCATTTTCAGTCGAGTTGTTAAGTTCATTCTTCAGGCATCAACAAATTAATCCCTTCTATCACAGGATTAGAAATGGATGTGGCAAATCTCACAGCAGAGATGAGCAAATCAAAACAAGATGAGTTTGATGCCCAGGAAGAGTTATTAGAAGCTCGGAGACAGCTGGATGAGGCCACTCAACAAATAGATCATCTTCAGGTGAGCAAACTGTAGTTTTACTCGGCTTTACTTTATCCTCTTCATCCCGGACTGTTCTTCTTATGCACTGTTGGCAAGTACTGGACATGTATGGGTTCCTGACATATACCTGAACATGAGCCAGTGTTGGTCATGTCAAGTCTTGAATGAGCTCACACTCTAAAAAATCATTACTTTAGATGTAGCAATACATAAAGGAGTAGAGAGAACAGTAGAGAATAAAGGGATGCTTTATTCTTGCATGTAATATTGTGAATAATGCAAGTTTGTTAGCAAATATGTAGATGGTTCCATAGGAGCCACATACAGTATACAAGTTATAGAAAGATTAATGGTATATTAGTGTAAAGCTGGGTGGGCTACCCATCTTGTTGAACATTTATATATATATATATATATATATATATACTGCACTTGTATCTTCCTCAAATGATTAGCTGATAAATGAGGTGTGTGGTAAGTGCTTGGATTGATAATGAAGTCTACTGTTAATATCTAGTGCTGTCCCCAGTTTAATATCCATTATTGATAAATTAGTTACATTCAAATTAGTATAAAATGCATGTGCTGTAGTATCAATCAGTATATAATGAGACGATCAGTGACGAAGAGGATAAAAGTAAAACAGTAAATAGTTGTGATGGTTAGGTAAAGAAGTTTCTTTGCCACCATTGGTGTATCTTTTATCTTATGTTATTGTAGCCATTTAATTTTTTTGTCATCCACTCTGTAATTTTGTTGCCCATGTTTTTTGGCCAAGTTGTGCAGTCTAATTTAGTACTGTATTAATAGCGTTTGATTTAATATATTTGTAACCAGTCTTTGATTGGTGACTTCTCTTTGGAAGTCGGACTCACATTAAAAGACTGAAACTTCTACGAAAGTACTGTAATGGTTTTGGTGCCCACTGGCATCTTCCTCAGTTGTGAATACAAGGGTGAGGTCTCATTAAGTGGGCTGACCTTCTAACAGCATGGATTGTAAAGGGGAGTTGTGTAGGATTACCATTTAAGAAAATGTCCAGTATCATCACTGGAGTGGTACCTTTTGTTTCCTTTTGATCTTTATAAAGCTATAAAATTATTTCCAATTTATATTTTCAGAGTAGGATAGCAGAACTGGAAGCAGTTGAGCGGCGAATGGGACGTGTGTCAGTTTTAGTTCTAGATGAAGTTGAAGCTCTCCAAGCTCAGCTACGCTCAGAAGCTGCTAGAGCCAACACAGCGGCTTCAGAGGCAGCCAAGGTAAAACTTTTACATTAGTAAATTGTAGTTATGCTATGCATAAAGTGTTGTTTCATTTAAACAAACTTGTCAGCAATAAAAAAAATCCTCTTAAATATCCCAAAATATCTTTTGTTCATACAATATTAAATTACTGTGTTATTATATTTTAGCTAAATTTTCTTTAATTCATTGTTCATTGTTAGTACAGGAGGAAACTAGAGTACCCAGGGATATTTGGTAGAGTCACACTGGATAACACCCTTCTTACATTCTGAAAGTTCAAATACTGTATGTGTTATGTTGAATTTATTCACACAGGCCCGTGGCGA
Organism: Homarus americanus; assembly: GCF_018991925.1. NCBI lineage: Eukaryota > Metazoa > Arthropoda > Malacostraca > Decapoda > Nephropidae > Homarus > Homarus americanus. Next base: position 3,914,420 of record NW_024725031.1, on the reverse strand, counting down.
AAAAGCAGCTATGGCTCGTCAGAGTGCTGTTGCCTTAGCAGATGTGATGGGAGATGAAAGACTACGAATGGCTTTGGAGGAAGTGCACACCATTACTCAGAAACTTCACACACAAGAGGAAGAACATAAACAAATCATGTCCAAGTTAAAGGTATTACTAGTTCTCCTGTACTTTGGTTTAATGAGTGGTGGAGGAAAGGATGGTAGAGTTAATTTTTTATTAACTCATTATCTAAGCTTCACTCTTTTGTGTCTGTCTTTAGCAACTTTGACAGTATGATTGGGTGCTAGGTAGTAAAGTAACAATAGCATATAACAGTTATGGCCACATCATACTGGCTAACAAGATAAGACTGCAGAGTTTATGCTACAGGCTGTCTAATATAAAGCTTAGAGACATACCCTGTATAGTACTTAGATATTGGTTTTACTCAGTCAAGCCCAAAAATAAACAGACTGCTTGTTAGTTATAATTCCATTGCTCAGTTAGACAAAAGTGGACCACATTGTTGATAGGTCTTTTAAATGTTTATTTTTTTAATACTGTAGTGTATAAAGTTTTTAGTTTTTATCTAACCCATTTCTCTTGCTTAATAAAATTGACATAACTTGCATAGTTGTATGATAGTACTGAAATTTAATTACAGTGATGCTGAGGTCTAAGACTAAATAATATTTTCTTGCTTAAGCTATCAGCATTGTGATTTGACAGGAGATAGTAATACAAATTTTAGATTAGTAAGATGAACTGATTGATTAAATAGAGAGAGAAATGAAACACAAAATTGAAAGGTGGATTGTGGATTGATTGATTGTGAAAACATGAGAGGTAGTGCAGAGAAGAATTACTAAATTGTTTTACAGTATTAGGTAAGAGTGAGTTTTGTCCACTTTAACCTGCAAAGTTAACCATTTTCCATTTAGACATCATTCACTTCATCCATGTAATTCAGTACTGCCTTTTTCAGTAAATAATTTCCATAGTAATGCAGCTCTCGTGTGTACATTCAACTACCTGTACTTGTAAGTTTTGTCTCTTTCCATATAGACTGAACTACTTTCCTATGAATCTGGTGATAAAGCTGCTGAGGTTGAACTGCTAAGAGAACGTGTTTTATTGCTGGAGGAGGAAGTTAAAGTGCAAGAAGATAAGACTAAAGAGACAAACTCAGAATTGGAAAGACTTAGAAAAGAAGGTTAGTAAAATATATAGAAATAGTATTGGGTATTTTGTTCTTTTATGTTCAAGTGTAGTGTAAATGCCACACATTATGTAAATGGTGTTGGAAGGTATTTTGGCAGGTAATGTTAATTGTCTATAAAAGCTTTAACCCTTAGATAATGGGATTATAAATAGATGATGAACACCTTTTGTCCCTCATGACAGTGATCATCTCTATACTGAAGATTTTTCTGCACCATAATATTTAAGTTTGATGCCTAATTTCTGTTTGAGTAATTTATTGTGATTTGTGGCAACTTTTCCTTCCCCATATTCCTCCCTCCACCAGTAATTTTTTTCCCATCATTTATCAGCTTACTAATCATTCAGACTGTACACTGTATTGTTTTTAATGTGGATACTGTACAGTGGTTTAATCAGATTTGATATACTCCTAATGAGAGCTAATAAGCCTGATATGATGACACTTGAGGTGTAAATGTGCTGCAGGTAGGGGGAAGGGGTGGAACTGACCTTGCCTCGTTAACCAGTTTTTATTTATTCATTATTATATTATTATAATATGACACAGTATAAATAATAGAAAAAATGTGATGTATAATTTGTAATCTCATTTCAAAATAAGGGAAAATGCAAAAGGAAACACACATGACATTTATTGCACATTACCAATTAGTGGCAAAGAGGATAGAAATATAAGTAAAAGTAACCCGTCTGATAATAGGAGCACAGTGGTCGAGTGGATACAGTCTTCGCCTCCTGTTCCAGGGGTCGGTGGTTTGATTCCTGGGTGCCCCCAGTTCACCCAGCTGTATATGGGTACCTAAATTTACAACATGGGGAGGGGAATGCGGTCAAGAACAGTAGTGATCATTATGCCTCTGTGTGTATCCATGCTGTCCCTATGGAACCAGTGAGCCTGACCAGCATAATATGTAAAGTACTTGAGAGTATTATCAGAGATGCCGTGATGGAACATCTACTACGAAACAACCTTGTAAAGGATTGCCGACACGGTTTTAAATCGGGGCGCTCTTGTTTAACACAATTGCTCAAGGTATTAGATATTTGGACCCATATTCTGGAACGGGGTGGTAATATCGACAATATATACCTAGATTTTGCCAAGGCTTTTGACAGTGTACCCCACGAAAGGCTGAAAATCAAACTGGAATGGTACGGAATTCGGGGAAATGTCCTAGCATGGATAGAAGACTTTCTACATGACCGCAAGCAGTGTGTGGTGATTAATGGCACGAAATCATCATCTGTACCTGTCATAAACGGGGTACCACAGGGCAGTGTATTGGGCCCGCTGTTGTTTGTTTGTTTCATAAATGACATGCCTGACGTTGTACACTCCTCCATACAAATGTTTGCCGATGACGCCAAGTTATTTCGGGAAATCAAGAACCATGCGGATTGTGAAGAGCTGCCGAAGGATCTCTGTGAGCTCCAAGAATGGTCGATGAAATGGCTTCTGAGATTCAATGTCATGAAGTGTAAGAGGATGCACCTGGGGAGTACCAACGGTAAGGAGGCGTATCATATGTCCCAACGGGATGAAGAAACTGCACTATTTGAGACTGAATGTGAGAAGGACCTTGGTGTGTGTGTTGACAATGAGCTGAAGTTCTCGGGCCATTACGAGAAGAAGGTAAATGAGGCAAATGAATTATTGGGTCTTATATGAAGGTCGTTCAGATATCTAGACGGTCCATCCCTCGTAACGATCTTTAAGAGTGAAGTGCTTTCCCATCTGGAGTACTGTCACCCTGTCTGGTCCCCGAGATATGCTAGGGACTGTCAGCTGGTTGAAAATATTCAAAGGAGGGCCACCAGACTGGTGCCTGCACTTCAGCACCTCAACTACCCTGAGAGATTGGAGCGCCTGAACTTGCCTAGCTTATACTACAGACGAGCAAGGGTTGACCTAATTGAGGTGTATAAGCATCTCAAAGATCTCAAGGGGCACTACTCAGTCGAGTGTCCTTACCTGGAGCTGGTGGACGCTCGCCCCACAAGGGGTCACAGCTCAAGATTGAAGAAGCCGCAGGTCCAGAAAACTGTGATGGCAAACTTTTTTAGAGTGAGAGTTGTGAACTCTTGGAACAATCTGCCAGAAAGTGTTATGACAGCACTGAGTGTGAGCTCTTTCAAGACTAGACTTGACCAATACTGGAGCAGGTTCAGATACATTCAGGAACCAGTGCTTGCCCAGTACTTGCCAACAGTGCATAACAGAGATGTAACCGATCGCCCAAGCTGCTAACAAGCAGATCTGTAATGAAGAGGATAAAAGTAAAGTAAAAGTAACCGTAAAATCTCACATACTTTTCAATTATACTCCCCAAAATGGCTTTTAAATATTTATTTATTTATTTATGGGGGTGTCACATGATTTCCCAGTCTTTTTTATGCAGGAAGTATCATTTTAATAAATATTTTATATCTTAGCCATACTGCAACACTGCTCATTTTTAGTAATATGAACACTAACAGAATTTATATCATCTCTGTGATATATTAAGTATACTTTTTAGCTGTGAATAGTAAGAATCAGCCTTGAAAAATTAAAAAAAAAAGAAAGGGAAAAGATATTAAATAAAAGATCATTCATCAGCATATACTGTATATTTTAATTGTAAACATAACTGAATATTTAATTGAATATTAGTAACAACTCTTTCACTTGTCTTTACAGCTGAGAAACAGCAAAGTGAAATTAGATTACTCCAGCAGCAACATTCCACCAGCAAAAGAATCAACAATAGTTATCCTGACAAATCATCTGTGGTGTCAGAACCTCTGTCACTCAGCAGGTCCAGCACTACACTAGAGTCTCAGTCAAGGATTCCACCTCCTCCAGCACCTCCTCCTCCACCCCCTCATTTTGTTCCTCTACCCCCTCCTCCTCCACCACCACCCCCTCCTCCTCCTCCTCCTCCTCATGCAGGTCCTCCTCCTCCTCCACCACCACCTCCTCCACCTCCACCTGCCAACCCTGTGACTACATTAGCCACCTTGATTGGTGCTTCCAAACAAAACAGGAAAGATAAGGAGACAAATGGTTCAGGTAAGTTGATATAAACCTTGTGTATACCTTCAGTGGAACAGTAGATAACTAACTGATGAAATACTGTGTTCTCTTATATTACTTTCATTTTTATTTCACCAGAATTTTTTGACTACCATGTTAGATTGACATAGAGTTATGTCATAAACTTTCCCAGTAATCATGACATCATTAATGTCCTTGAGACTTGATTACTTAGAGAGTTCTTATAAGGTAAACTACTGCATTTACCTGTGGACAAGGTCTCATGAGATACTCATGTCTCCTTTATTGCCTAGTTAGTCTACTGTAGATATCTATGAAATATTTGAATATTTCAACAAGGCAATTGGTATATGGCTTTACAGGTACTATTGATACTAACTCAAACTAGACAAATCAAACACTGCTTCCATTATGATAAGATTAATCCACATTCCAGTCTCAGTATCCTTTCACTGCACAATACGGGGCCAGTTACCACATCTTTGGTGATTTGTTTTTATTTTTCTGCATTTTTTACACAAATGTCTTAATTTAACAACATGGCAATTTTCATCTGCTCTTAAGTTATATGTCAATTGAAAAAGGGTTTATTCTGGTTATATAGTATATGACTTTGTCATGTGCCTGTGAATGTGTAAACTATGCACTGTACAATGCTGCACAGTGCACTTTTACTTTTATCCTCTTTGCCACTGATCGACTTGTTAGCCACTTGGGCAGTCAGTCATGTCTCTGTTACGCACTGTTGGTAAGTACTGGGCATGAACTGGCTCTTGAATATATCGTAACCTGCTCCAGTGTTGGTCAAGTCTGGCCTTGAATGAGCTCACACTCGGTGTTTTGGTGAAAATTTATTGATGAAACTGTGCATCATCTTTTATCATCATTGGAAAAACTGCAGGACACTAAATGAAGTCCTTATCAATGATTAAAGTCATGACAGATTTGTACCACCATGTGCCTTGTTAATTATTTGAATTTCTAGTTCATACCCACAAAAACTGCTCAAATGTTTACAAAACTACCACATCTGTTTGAAATTTGGGTACTACCCATAATTAATTTTTCAACTAGTTTTAAATCATTAACTGTGGAAGTGCATTATTTTTACCAATCTTTTCCTTCTAATTCTTTCAATATGACCACTGAATAATATTAAAGAACATTCTGTTTAACACTCTTCCCAACACTGAAGTAATAGTATACAGTATTTAAAATAGGTCACTGTGATATACAGTACATAAGAACATAAGAATGGAGGAAACTGCAGCGGGCCTATTGGCCCATACTGGGTAGTCCCGTTAAAACCCAACCCCTATTGCTCATATGAGCATCCAACCTATGTTTGAAGCAATTCAGCGTATTCGAGTTAATGATGATATTTGGTAACTTGTTCCATTCATCCACTACTCTGTTTCCAAACCAGTGTTTACCTATTTCACGCCTAAATCTAAATTTGTCTAATTTAAAACCATTGTTACGAGTTCGCTCCTGGTTGGATAGTTTGAGTACCTTTGTAATGTCCCTTTGTTTGCCTTCCCGCCTTACACCTCTATCAGGTAAGCTATTTTCGCTCTCGTCTCTCAAGGGTGGAATTAAGATGCTTTAACCTGTCTCTCTCAAGGTTCCTATTGCGGGATTAGTCTTGTCATTCTCCTCTGAATTCTTTTAAGGATTCTATATGTATCCATTCTATGTCGGTGACAGGCTGAACCTACGTAATCCAGGTGTGGTCTCCCAAAATAGTCACAGTTTTGGATGACCTCCGCTAATTCTTGTAACTTCTCACTCCTTTGTATGAACCCAAGTACTTTATTAACTTCATTATTCACAGAGCAAAACACATTGTTTACTTGACAGGTTCCTATATCATTATCTCGTCTCTCTGCAGTCCAGATTTCTCTAATAGTTGTTCTCCTGGTATCGGTTTTCCCTGTTTTACATCTCCTATCTTCCAAGTGCTTTACATTTGTCGTGTTGGTTCATCTGCATTTCCAAACCGTGAAAAATTTGTTTAGATCTTCCTGTAGTTTTGCCGAGTCCTCGTCAGATTTGATAACACGTCCTATTTTAGTGTCATCAGTAAATTTACTTATGTTGCTGTCTATGCCGATATCTATATCGTTTATGTATATAATAAATAATAATGGTCCAAGTACTGAGCCTTGGGGAACTCCACTTGTGACGTTGCTCCAATGGGACTTAGTGCCGTATATGCTCACTCACTGTTTCCTGTCCTGTAACCACGCCCTAATCCATTTAAGGATGTCACCTTTGATGCCATGAGCTTCTACCTTTCTAATTAGTCTTTCGTGGGGGACTCTGTCGAAGGCTTTGTTAAAGTCGAGATATACCACATCATAATTGTGCCCCTCGTCCACCGATTCGAAAACTGATGAAAAGAATGTTAATAGATTAGTTAGACATGAACGCCCGCTTGTGAAGCCATGTTGGGAATCATTGATCAACTTCTGCTTCTCCAGGTGGTTTCGAATAGAGTTTGAAATAATTGATTCTAGTAATTTACCTACTATTGATGTTAGACTGATTGGGCGGTAGTTAGAGGATAGTGATCTATCCCCCTTCTTGAAAATCGGTATTACATTCGCTATCCTCCAGGATTCTGGTACTACACCTGTTTTTAAGGACATGTTAAACAACTTTGCTAAGGCATACTAAGCTCTTCCTTACATTCCTTTAATACTCTGGCAAATATCTCATCGGGACCTGGTGACTTATTAGGCTTTAGTGTGTCTATTTGCTTACTAGCATCGTTACTAGTCACTACTATCTCGCTTAATTTATTTCTTCACTATCTCTGTATAGAGTCGGTGCCTCGGGTATCATATTTAAATTTTCGGTGGTGAAAACTGTTGAACAATATTTATTCAAATTATTGCTCATTTCTCAAATGCGTTATCAGTGAGCTACTTGATCTGGCCATTGATAATTAAGATGCTACCAAATGTTTTTAGTTGACGATACACATTTGGTAGATCCTTTGGGGTTTGTCTTACAACCTCCTTGCTATCCTTACCTCATTGTTCCTCTTTTGGCACCCATATCTAGGTTTTTAACCTACTGTATTCTCCTATAATAGTCCTTTGGTGAATTTCTCCCACGATTTATCCTTCTACTGTAGCCTTCCTTTGTGTGATGTTCTTTAAATAATTATTTATCCATTGGTCATTTGTTGTCTGATCTGAGTTTTTGTATATATTCTGCCTTTGTGCATTAAATGCTCTTTCTTTAGGTATGCGATGGGCTTCAGCAATCTCCAGATCTCTCGTTATCAGGTCGTGTCATCCTGTCGGGTTCACGTGGCCGTACCTCCCCTCTCTCAGCTGCCTCTTTAAACCGTCAAAGTTTGCTCTTCTGAAATCTTTTACTTTTTTTCTTTGGAATTTGGTTGAAATTTTTTTTTAACAGGATCTTTTTTTTTTTTTTTTTTTTTAGTTTAACAAATTTATTGATAAAGCTTGGAGTACAGTTTGCCTATTCTGAGTAATTCAGTCAGGTCTTGACACTGAGGGTGGTATCACTTCTCACTGCCACGCAGGACAGGGGTTCATACACAAAGAAATTCATCATATTCATTAACAGTATATATAGGTCAGATTCATGTGGGTTGATGTCGCTGTTCACTGCCATGCAGGACCGAGGTTCGTACAGAAAGAAATACATCATATTCATTAGCAGTATACTGTATATAGGTCAGAGTCATGTGTGTGATGTCACTGTTCACTGCCATGCAGGACAGTGGTTCATATACATTGGACATTAAGTTTGCTTTCGGGGAATTTTGCAATCCTTCTTTTACAGTGGAGTTGTGTCCTGTAAATACAAATTGTCAGTTCATTCTTGGTTTTTTGTTTCCAAAAACTTTAAATGTTGTTTCCAAAATTGCATTTTTGAACTTCTCAATCTTCAACCCTTCCCACTTCACTAATACTGTATATCTCGGCCTATAAGACGGAATTTGAATCTTAAAAAAAATCAGCCCAAAATTAGGGGCCGTCTTAAATACCAGGTATAAAATTCTAGTTCTTACATATTGTGGTTTAGCGTGTCAAGAGTGGTGATGGAGAACATCGGAGAAGCCTGCAGCTGTAATACTCTGCGCAACTTCTCTGGCAAGGTCCACTGCTACTGCAACAGTCTGAACCTCACCAGTCACAGATTTACTCTGCCTAACACCCGGAATGCCTTGCAACACTTGTCTCCATGCGTGACGAACAGTTGCTACAGACAGCTGATTCCATGCCTCCACCAAGAAGTCCACAGCTTTCTTGACGTTGAATGTTCTCCAGAATTGTTTTAAAAGTACTTCTTGCTCTGCCAACTGTTGATTCTCGTCGTCTTCGCTCTTGCTATCGGTGTTGGTGTCACTCAGGTTACGCAACTTTTCCTTGGTGTTGGTGTAGTCATTCAGGAGGTTGAATTTTTTAGCAGAGAATGCAGCTTTTACATTACAGATCAACTCTTGGTCCATGGGCTGTAATATAGACGTAGTGTTGGGAGGAAGGAAGACCACTTTTGCGTTGGGGTGACGATCTAACAGTAGGGGCGAGTGTCCTGGTGCGTTGTCCAGCAGCAACAAAATCTTGAATGGCACATTCTGTTGCTCACAGAATTCTTCACATCGGGAACGAAACAGTCATCAAACCAGGAGAGAGAGAGTGTAGAGAACATCCACGCCTTACGTGCGGTCAGCCAGTGGACATTTAGCTTGGTCATGTCCATGCTCTTGTGGGCATGCGGCTTGCGTGCTGTGTGGATCACCGATAACTTGAGCTTACAGGTACCGGAGGCATTGGTGGTAAACAGGACGGTGATGCGCTCCTTCTGCAACTTCCGGCCCCGACACTTGCTGGCATTCTGCACAACGAAGGTCTTGGAAGGTAACTTTTTCCAAAAAAGACCAGATTCGTCCATGTTAAACACCTGGTCGTCGGTGTACTGTCCTTCCTCCATAATCTCATGTAAAAACGGAGGAAATTCCCTAGCCGCAACACGGTCAGCACTAGCTTCTTCACCACCAATGTTGATATTGGTGATCTTGTTTCTCTTCTTAAACCTCTGTAACCACCCAGAGGAAGCATTAAAGGGTTTGGGCTCTGTAATTCCCATCTTTAGTGATACTGCAGCATACAGTTCACGCGCGTACTCCTTAACTGAGCGCGTGTCCACCGCCATGTTCCGTCGCGCCTGACGCACCAAGTAGGTCACAAGTAATTTTTCTGTCTTGAGAAGCACCTGGTTGTGGCAATACTTGATCATAGAAGCACCTGTAGACTTTGTGATGTTCATGTGCTCCTTTATCTTGGCTGCATCCTTCTTAATTCTCCTGATCGTAGACCCGTTAACACCATGCTTGCGTGCGAGATCAACCTGTCTTGTTCCTTTCCCCAACTCTTGTATGATCTTATATTTAATTTCGTAGCTTAAGGAACTTCGTGTCTTCTTTGGCTTAGGGCAGCTGGGTCCAGGTAATGCAAGGTTTCTTTGTGGTGGTGGTGGTGGTCCGGTGGAAGCCATTCTTATGGAACAATGGATACCGATATACACGGTGTAGCCTGGAGGGGTGTAACTGACGCGGTAGGTCGAGGGGCACGTCATTAAACCAATCACAGCTAGCAGGGAGGGAGGTAAGGATGCTTTGCCCAATCACAGTCCGCTACGTCATATGACGTCACCGATAACGCAACAAAGACATACACTGCGCAACCTACTCGCGCCTCTTACACAACATGGCGGATGGCGGGAGAGGGCGGGAGAGATGGCGGGAGGTTTGGATCCAAAAATGGTGCGGCGCGAGAGGACTGCCAGCCGCTCTCCGCGTAAAGGGGTACACGCACCGCGGAAAGTGAGCATTCCGGTTTCGGCAGGAAACCGCGTAAACGTGGAAACACGTAAAGTGGGACCGCGTAAAGTGAGGGTTGACTGTATTATAATTAAATAAATAAACAAATAAATCGGTAAATCCATTTCAAGTACCTGTAAATGGAAAAATTTTACTCAACACCGACATTAGTTCCAGTTAAATAACAGACGCTTAAGTGACGTCACTAGTGTTTACACTACACCAACCGGGAACATTTGATGCCATTACTTGAAGTGAATTGGTCTTATTTTAAAAAACCAATGATGTGTAAACAGCACTGGTCAATGGGATGGTTGGTAAAGGACTACTGGGTCAGTAAGCTCCCAATGGTAAGTGTCACATTTGGGGTACCGGTCTTATACAGCGAATAGGGCTCAAAACCTACTTTTTAAATGGAAATTTTTGGGGTCGTCTTATACACCCCGTCACCTTGTAGGCCGAGATATACGGTATTAATAGGTATCCACTTTTTGTTGTCCTTTTAAGTTTATCAGTCATGTTCACTTTTCACAGCTCACCAACTTTTACAGTCTCCTTAATTTCTTGATTATGTTACAACTAGAGCCTCCCATTCACTATTACTTTTATTACTGCAAAATATTCTATGTGTATCTCCTCTCAGCACATCTATTTCGTTCATATTATTTTTCAGTCTCTTCTCTCCTAGTACATAGTCTGTCTTCTCTCTTGTCTTGTCTCCATGTATATTTGAGAACTTTTCTTATGTATTGTATGACATTTCCATTATCAGTCCTCTCTCAGCATGTACAGTACAGTATTTCTATCTGTCTGTCTTCATTTCCATCCTTGCATGCCATGTTTACCTAAATTCCACTGCATCCATTTTTCTTATCATACTTTTCATTCCCAGGTGCAAAAGGAGTCACAGTAACTATAAAATCCCATTCCTGACTTTGAAGCTAATCCATAATATTTTCGTAATACTGTACAGTACAGGGTAATTCTTTTTATTCCATCATTAACTCCCCTCTTCATCACTTAACAATAGTTGCACTTTCTGTAAAATTTTCCTGTTCAAACACTTCACATATTCTCAGCACATCTCTCCTTAATCCTTCATCGTATACAAAACTCACTTCACTCACTTCTTTCATATCTTGCTTGCCCCTATACACATTTACATTTCAGCCTGCTTTTTTTAATTAAAATACAGAAAATAGGGTTACTATCTGCACACACCTGCAGTTGATTGCACAATTTGGCACCTTAATACTGTACTGTAGTTGTATTTAAATATTGCAGATACTGGAAGTAAAGGAGGTGGAGGTATGGATGATCTCATTAATCAAATTAAGCGAGGTGGAGTCAAGCTTAAATCAACAAAACCATTTGTCATTGGATGTATTAATAAGAAAACAGATCCTGATGTGAAAGAGAAGCCAGCAGATGCTGTACAGGAGATGAAGAGCATTTTAGCAACTATGAAACGTGGACGCCAGGGTAGGTTAAGGCCTTCTGCAATTTCTCAAGAGTCAAAATCCCGAACTACAAAGTCAAAGAAGAAGGAAAAGAGAGAATCTACATCATCCAACCCAAAAGCTGATGATGAGGAAAAAAGAGAAATTGATGTTGATGATTCCAACAGTACAACACATGAACTCTCCCCAGCTCCTCAAACAAAGGAAAATTCTCCTATAATTGATACAGTGTCTGTGGAAGATTCCATTACATGTACTTCCAAAGATCAGAATATTGATTTGGCTGAAGGCACAAAAACAGAAGATATTATAACACTCGACAACAACAAACCAGCTCAAGAAACTACTACTGTGGAAAACAACATAAGAGGAAAGGATTCTACAGCATGTGAGGACAATGCTACAACTGCTAGTGCATCTTACACTTTAAAGCTGAATAATCCCTATGTTGGGGCAGATGAATGTTCCAGCCGTGAAACTACCCCACCTGCTAGCACTACTGAAAAATCAGAGGAATGGGAAAATAATCGTCCATCTCCAGGACGAGCCATTTCATCAACTACCATATTTCTGAGGAATAGTAGAAGTCCATCCCAAGACTGATGAAGTACTGGTATTAGCCTATAAAAATGTAAATTTAAAACAAGGCTGAAAATGCAGCTTAGGATTCTGATCATTAAAATAATTTTCTCACTGTCATTATTTCTATAGTGACATGCAAAAATTAACCTGATGCTTCTCGTTATTTTAGTTAGAGGTGCTTTGTATATGATTACAGGTATATATTCAGTTTTGTCAAAATGTTTTAGAATGAATTTAGGGAGTACAATACATGTGGAATATCATTGTTATTCAGGAGCAGATGGTGTTTATATAATTTTCCCAAACAAGACACATATGTTCTTTATAATTGGAACATGTTACAAATATTGATTCTGAATTTCTAGTAGACATGCTGTACTGAACACTATCTAATATGAAACATATATTTGACTTATATAAATTCATATAAAAATTTTTAAGTTTGTACAGTATATATTGATCATGAGTGAGTACAGTACAGTACAGTACAGTACAGTACATGCATTACTCATGGAACTGCATTTTTCCTTGTGAGAAGGGTTTGCTTGTTAGGACTTTGGGTAAAATACTAAAATTTTCTGTGGCTTAACATATAAGAATAATGCAATGTTAAATATGCCTGGTAACCAAGATGAAACTTAGGCACTCCAGATGTTGATTCTCCAAGTTTTTTGTATTATACAGGTAGTTTCATCTAACATGGTGTGGCTTCAATCAATGATTTATCTGATTCAAATCATGATATACAGGGAATGTAATAATAATAATAATCATTGATATTCATATCCAATTACTGTATGTATCATACATAATTTAAACAATTTAAAGGATTGTGATATAAAAATATGTTGCTCAACAGAAAAATGCTCTCAGCATTTAGGATCTCTGTATTGAATCCACATTTGCATCTTATAAAAGACTAAGACAACATCTGACTTTATTGTTACTCTACCTCTTAATCCAAGTTTGTTGATATATTGCTTAATCATAGTCTGAAGATTTATTAGAGTATTGTATGAGTTCCAAGTTAGTCTTGTTGATTTTAGAGGTTCCTTGTAAATATTTTAGTGATGATTGTGCCTTGTACATCTACATATCTGCCAGTACTGTATATTGACTTACACCTTCTATGAAGGTTTAATACATTTTAGTGTAAGCAAGAATCTACTGTTAGTAGTCTGTAGTTGGGAATGAGCCCATTGTTGTTAAACAAAATACAGTGAACCCTCACTTTACGAGGTCAATTGAAACCACGGAGGCCCGCATAAAGCGAGAAACGCGTAAAGTGAACAACATAACATATGGGATTGAATGAAATAGAGACCGGCTGACCCCCAAACTCCACTTTTTCGGACACAATACCTATGTTCTAGTAAAAATAACATCTTAATTTTATGATGGTACATGCACACAATTAATACTTAAGAGAAATAGAGAAATACAGTCGCCAAGTTAATGTCCATTCAGATAATGGACTCGACTCCCTCCCCCTCTTCTCACACTCGCTGGCTCTTCCCTCTCTGAGAAATGTTTGGGGGAAAACCACTAGATTTTAAGGTATAGTAATAAATAAGACCTCAAACTAAAGTTAGGATAATATAATTGACATTGCTGGATTCCTTGTAAGACCAGGAATATTTTGAATATAAATGTCATATATTTTGCACAAAAGATAACATATTTACTCAGAGTAAACAAAATACTTAAAGTAGATCTAAAATTTGTATGTCTAATGCAAAATCTATGATGCTTATATTCAAAATGATCATCAAATTGTAAGAATTCCAGCAATGTAAATTATATTCTGGCCGGATAATTTGTATGAATTTTATGAGCTAAATGAAAAAATTATACTTCACCCGCGTATATGAGTAGATGCACCGCGTAAAGTGGGAATTCCGGTTCTGGCAGGGTACTGCGTAAATGTAGAAACGCGTAAAGTGAAACCGCGTAAAGCGAGGGTTCACTGTAATTTTAATAATGTGCAATTAGATAACTTCTTCAGTTCACTACACTTTTTCACTTGTTAAAACTACCAAACTTTCTGGCTGGATATTGAAGCTGGGTCACCGGTAGGCTCTAAATATTTATAAAGTATGTCACTTGTACATGTCTCCATAGAATAAATTTAATGTAAATTAAGTGTTTGAATACTTTTAAGATATTTGTTTGTGGGGTAGAGGAGTTTCACTTATGCTGAGCCCTTATTTTAAACAGAGTAGCAGTCTTTAAGTTTAGCTGTACAGTATACATATTTTCAAGCCTTACAGGTTGACAATCAACCAGAGAGTGTTGTGATGGCACCGAGTGTGAGCTCTTTCAAGACAAGACTTGACCAACACTGGAGCGGGTTCAGGTACATTCAGGAGCCGGTGCATGCCCAGTATTTGCCAACAGTGCGTGACAAAGACGTGACCGATCACCCAGGCGGCTAACGAGCCGATTTTTTGGTGAAGAAGATAAATGAAAAGAAAAAGTAATCAGAGACATGACCGATCGCCCAAGCGGCAAACAAGCCGATCAGTGGCGAAAAGTAAAAGTAAAAGTATATTCAAAATTCACTTTATAGAGAGGTTGGTTTCAGGAAGTCAGAGAAAATGGGAAAACGGAGGACTTGTAGTGGACCCCATCCCCTACAAGTGACAACTGAGCTCCCGCGCGCCTACCAGCCAATCAGCGTGCAGCCAGTGATGCTGGTAGACCTACTCTCCAGTGCGGACGCACACGTAGCAACGCTAGGACCAGAGTGCCAGGGATTCCTGGCCTCCTCTGTGATTAGCTCTCACGCTACGCGCACCCCAAATCCTGATGTTTCTAAATTGTATAAATACGGGTGTGGCTGGCCAGGGAGACCGGGGCACTTGTGGTAGAAGTGATACTGCTCTTGCCTCGCAAGCAAGATGTCACGGGTTTGATTCCCGGGCAAGCGGAAGTTGTTTGGACATTTCGTAGCCCCCTTGGTCCCTGTTCACCTAGCAGTAAAGTAGGTACCTGTTGTAAATCGAAAGGTTGCGAATTTGTATTCAGGGAAAGTTGTTGGAGCTTCTAAAATTGAACTGACACATTCCAGAGGAGTGGTGACCCGAGGATCACACACCCAACACAGACAAAAAACAAATACGTGCGCTATGCACTAACCAAATAAACGCAGTCGTGTAAAGCCACGGCACTATCTCTCTCACTACAATTCCCTTCCTAACCTCCTGCTCCTTCCTCTGTCATCTTCCCCGCTCTGCCTTTCGCTACCAACAACTTTTTGGAGCATCTAAACTTGAAAAACCAGGGAGACCATTCTACTCTGGCCTACTAGACCAGCACCTCACCACCCAGCTCCCTCAGAAAGCCCTTCGCCCAACAGGACCTCTGAGAAAGCTACTCCTCACCTAGTAACTCCTTAGCACTGCACTGTACAGCAATATATATATATACAGAAAATGCATTGTGAGTTTCTATTCTACCTCATTCCTGAGTGTGAGATATCTACATGTACGTACGTTTGTGTGCCCATACAAAGAGACAATAAACAGCTAAAGAGAATTGACAACTGGCCACATACGGTACGCTACAGACTCAGGCATCTTGAAACGATTAGAAAACGGATGCCTCAGATGGGAGACTCAATAAAGAAGGCATAGCTACATGTTTTGTGGGCTATTGATCGTAATATGAATTGTCTGATTTTACGTTAACTGACGTGTATGACCGTGGTCATTACAGTAGCACATGTTAAATATCACACACTACACGTTAAAGGCAAATTCTGGTGTGTGTGTGTCAGGACCAAGCTGCTGCAGATTTATTAGTTTGTGGGGTTGTCATGATCGTGATGACGGCTAACCTGAAAACCTTAAGGATTCATATTACGCTCAAACATCCACAAAACCTTCCGAGTCCCCCAGTGGAAACGTTCCCCGTTTTCTCTGTCCCTGGGTGACGTCATCGATAGGTCGTCTTTGTTTGTAGGGAACTTTGAATATAATCCGCGGATTTCGTAGCAGACGCTGTATGTTGGGACCTGTTGCCATCCAACCCCTTGTAATCAATTTAATTTTGCTTTTGATAGTTGAGTCAGAGCATTGTTAGTGAGGATAATAGTAGGGAATGAAACTGAGTTCATAGTCTCAGTTTCAACATCAGAGTGTACAGTAAATTAATTCATCGAAATAGAAGTAGGTGGACTCCCTGGCCTATTTTGAGTGAAGGTGCCGCGGGCATTTCTACCATTAGTAAGTGCCCGTCCCTTCACCCATACAGGTAGGCCATTCCACTCTGTGTTGTAATTCGCCCTTCTTTAAGTGATTTGACCCAATTAATAGTTGATTGTGCAAGTGTTACAGTAACGTAGTTGATATGCTCTGAGTGAAGTCATATTTACGTCGTTAACGTCCCATGAAATGTGATGTCGTTGTCACTGTGAGTAAGTGCCCGTCCCTTCATCCATACAGGTCCCTAACGCAGCCTAGGCCGTGTCTGTAGAGTGGATGTTGTATCCACTGTGTCTGGGGAGATGTCCGAGGTCCAGTAGGATCAGTTACCTTCGTGAGACCCGGCTGTCAGACACTTCAGACTACCTATGGCCCCCATAACTGGCTCGTCTGGCCCTAACGCTTGGCCTGCGAGGTGACCCCGGATCACCAAGCCACACACCACTACCAGCCCCCATCATTGGTGGATGAGTGTCTAACTCAGTAGGGCTATTTGTGTGGTGGGATTAATCCACTGGGATCTTCAGAGTTCGTCGGAAAGTACCCCATGGTGGCTGGACCCCATGGCTGTTGCTTGAGTATCACTCCTGACGACTGAGTGTTGTAGTGGCAGTTGCCCTGGTCTTTATGGTGCTAAGTGACTATAAGAGTTATGTGTTATTGAGTATGTCCACCCAGTAGGGTTGGGAGTGTTATTGAGTATGTCCACCCAGTAATGGTGTGAGTATGTTGAGCCTGAGGGCCTAGTACTAGATTTCGTCTGTTGGTACATAAAAATTCTTCCTCCTAATTTCATATTAATGTTTAAGTAAATTTTGTATTTGTATATTGTGTCTATTATTTACCTACAGTATTCACCGTTATTTCTTCCCTATTACTTGTTACTATCATTACATCTACCCACGAGCCTCCTCTCGTCACGCTACCAATGGTAATAAGTATGAGAGTAAAAGGAATTGTTACTGACACACAGTCCCTTATAAAATGATGGCAGCTCAGGCCCTCATAAAATGGTGGCAGCTCTGGCCCTCATAGGGTACGTGATGTTGGTTCACACTCAGGATGGGATGGAGAAAGGAAACTAACAATGTGCTCTCTGTATACATGTTGTATTGGATGTACAATGCAGCTTGGTGCTGGGAAGTGGCAGCGTGGTTATAAGCGTGATGTAGAGAGAGCTGGTTGGTGAGGATGCTCAGAGGAGGACCAGCTTGTGGGTCACCATGCTCGCCGGCGGGAGTGAGGACCGCCAGGCAGGAGGAGGAGTAGGATGTGTTGCTTGCTGATTGGTGTAGGTAGAAGAAGAGTGGTCACCACGAGGTCAGGTTTTATATAGCGGAGGTAGGCGTGGCTTAATAGTTGACCTCCGTCATGCAAGGTGGCGCTGGTTGACCTAGACCACGAGGCATACACTGGGGACATTGCGGGGATGGCTACTCAGCGACAAACAGCGTTTGTAGGGGAGGTATCCACTACAGTACTCCCCCCTTCCCTCCAGGCGGTGTAGGAGACTTGTTGTCTGCAGGGTTGCATGGCACATGTGAGGCAGAATGGGCGGTGCATGCCACTTGTGAGCCATAACGGCGAGGGCGTGGATGAGCCGGCCGCTAGAGGAGACAACTGTCTAGATACACAATATCTGTGGGAGTAGAGAGGGAGAAAAAGGGTGTGTGGAGGCGATGAATGTTGTGCTTCCCTCACGGCAGGTACAGAGTGGTCAGATGCGCCTGCTGGGGTGTGTGGGCCTGGGTCAGGAGCAGGGGCTGCATCAGCAAGAGCAGAGGAGAGTCCGTGACAGCAGCTGGGTCCACGACAGCAGCAGGGTGCAGGACAGTAGCAGGGGGCACCTGAGGGAGAAAAGAGGGGTGTGTGGGTCTGCGTCAGGAGCAGGGGTCGCGTCAGGAGGAGCGGCAGGGAGTACTGCTGGGCCGGGGCGGCGTCTGTGGCAGGACGGGTGTGTTGCGGTCGGTAGGACGTGGTGCTTGGGGCAGGAAGAGGAGCGGCTGTCTGCTTAGAGTCGCAGAGCTGCTCTAGGGTGTCTAACCTGCGGTGTAGAGACAGTAGCTGTAGAGCCGATGAGAGCTGCTTCTGTGTGGATAAGCCAGTCTTCCATGTTGTTTGAAGACTGGGAGAGTGATCTGTTTCTCCTCCATCCTGTGTGAGTGAGAATCTCCGGGGGTCACCATTTGTGGGGTACGTTATATTTGGGTTCACACTCAGGATGGGATGGAGAAAGGAAACTCACAATGTGCTCTCTGTATACATGTTGTATTGGATGTACAATGCAGCTTGGTGCTGGGAAGTGGCAGCGTGGTTACAAGCGTGATGTAGAGAGAGCTGGTTGGTGAGGATGCTCAGAGGAGGACCAGCTTGTGGGTCACCATGCTCGCCGGCGGGAGCGAGGACCGCCAGGCAGGAGGAGGAGTAGGATGTGTTGCTTGCTGATTGGTGTAGGTAGAAGAAGAGTGGTCACCACGATGTCAGGTCTTATATAGCAGAGGTAGGCGTGGCTTAATAGTTGACCTCCGTCATGTAAGGTGGCGCTGGTTGACCTAGACCACGAGGCATACACTGGGGAATTCGCGGGGTCGGCTACTCAGCGACAAACAGCGTTTGCACAATAATGCCAGTTGTATAATTCCCTGATCAGTCTGCCAGGCACTAAATGACGATACATTATTCTGCCTTGTTTATGTCTTGTTTCAGTGAAGATTGTTCTATTCTCTTAAGGTTTATCCACATGCAGTACTTAGAAAAGATGAAGGAAAAGAATACATTACGGGACACTATTGAGATAAGTACAGTAGGATTGATTAGTACAGTACATTACATGAAATCCCAGGTACAGTGAACCTAAATATGAAAGTGTAGTACATCCTGGTAGGAATTTAATTGATTTTATCACTGATGTACAGTTGCCTGCACTTATACCTACGTGGTACAGTGGCTGCATTCTGGGTTGTAGATTTAGATTACATTGCTTGGGGCTATACTGCATAGGTTTCTTTCACAACATCTAAATGGGATGGATATACAGTCTCTCCCTTTATTTAAAACACAAACCAAATAGAATACGTATTTCTCCCTTTTTTTTCTCTGGTTTCAATTAACTTTTCCACCCAGCTTGATTGCAGTTGTCAACTACCACAAAGTTCAAAGTTTATCTCCCAATCGTAGTAGGGAGTGTTAGCAAGCTGTATTCTGTCTTAAATTTAAAAAAAAAATATAGTGTGTGTGATTTTATCAGAACATTCTAACATGTAATGTATTTCGGCCTTATCCACCCTGAATTATATATATTTTCAAGACTGAAAGCTGAAACTTAGTCTTTTTATTACTGCTTTCTACTTTTTGTGGATATCATGAAGATTTTGATGTACCTGCCCGCTTGCTTTTGATGTTTTCTTAACTCACATTTATCTACCACCAAAGTCCCTTATTTATGTTATTTCATGTACTGTACAACATGGTATTGCCTCTTCTTTTATTTAAGGAACATCATTGTTCGTGAATAAATAAACATATAAATGAATAAGCAGACAATCACGTGTCCTGAGTGTAACTCCCGAGAGTCCCGTTCCGTCCGCTGGCGGGTTAATACACTATTGCCAAACCGGTATAAACCCCCAAAACACTTAAAATGTTTTCCCTTCAGAGGTATGTCTTTTTCTTCTAGTATCCTCTGCCATCTACTACATCTGAATAAATTTAACCAGACTTACTTACCGTTACTAAAATTATAATAAGGATAATACCTGCCCCTAGCATCTTCCATGGAAATCTTATTCTTAGTCTATTTTTTAAATACTTAATTTTCTTTATCTTTGGGGAATCGATGAAATGCGAAATTGTTTGTGTATCCTTTCTCCGTTTGCACGGGTGTCCTTTTCTTGTCATGTTGATAAGACTATAAAGTCATGACACAAAATTCATGTCCCTCTCGCCCATCGATCAAGGACATCAACAGAACAAGTAATGGTAGTGTCACCTACACTCATTCCACCTTGGTTTGCTCAAGCTCTCCTTCCCTCCCCCTTCCTCCCACTCACTCTCCTCTACTACACAATAAAAGCACGACAGAGTGTGGTGGCATGAAAACGAACTAATTTCACCTAACTTTGAATAGGTGACTATGAGCTGCTTTTCGTCACCCTCTTCATAATTATTTTGTTAGTTTTATTGAATATTTCTTGTCAATACGATTAACGTACAAAGAAACAGGTATTGGTAATTTTACAAATGTTTTTTTTTACATTATTGGTTTTACGGCCCATATTATGACAGTGCAAAAGCTGTTCCCTGTCCTAATACGACTTTCGTAAAAGCTGTGCTGCCTGTCAAGTTGTTGGTGGTGGAGTCATCCCGTCTTACTAACGCTGGTATTAATCTGGTAAGCACATTTACTGTAATTTATTAAACTTTTTAGCAGTTTTATAAGTTAGTTTCTGTCAGGAAAATATAAACTAGTGACGTTCTTGCCTATAAATATTCGAATGGATAGAGGCAAATTTCACTGGGAGAAAATCATCTCAAAACTTTATTTTTACTGATCGGCTCGCTAGCCGCCCGGGCGATCGGTCACGTCTCTGTCACGCACTGTTGGCAAGTACTGGGCATGCACCGGGTCCTGAATGTACCTGAACCCGCTCCAGTGTTGGTCAAGTCTTCTCTTGAAAGAGCTCACACTCGGTGCCGTCACAACACTCTCTGGTAGTTTGTTCCAAGAGTTTACAACTCTCACTCCGAAAAAGTTTGCCCTCACGGTTTTCTGGACCTGCGGCTTCTTCAATCTTGAGCTGTGACCCCTTGTGGGGCGAGCGTCCGCCAGCTCCAAGTAAGGACACTCAACTGAGTAGTGCCCCTTGAGATGCTTATATACCTCAATTAGGTCCCCCCTTGCCCGTCTGTAGTATAAGCTAGGCAAGTTCAGGCGCTCCAATCTCTCAGGGTAGCTGAGGTGCCGAAGTGCAGGCACCAGTTTGGTGGCCCTCCTTTGAACATTTTCAACCAACTGACAGTTCCTAGCATATCTCGGGGACCAGATGGGGTGACAGTACTCCAGATGGGGAAGCACTTCACTCCTGAAGATCGTCACGAGGGACAGACCGTCTAGATATCTGAACGACCTTCTTATAAGACCCAATAATTTATTTGCCTGATTTACCTTCTTCTCACAATGGCCCGAGAACTTCAGCTCATTGTCAACATACACACCTAGGTCGTTCTCACACACAGTCTCCTTCAGTGCATTTCTTCGCTTCGTTGAGACACTTATGATACACTGCTCCACCCCACCATTGGTACGCCCCAGGTGCATCCTCTTACACTTCGTGACATTGAATCTCAGCAGCCATTTCTTCGACCATTCCTGGAGCCCACAGAGGTCCTTCTGCAGCTCTTCACAGTCCGCTTGGTTCTTAATTTCCCGAAATAACTTGCCACCATCAGCAAACATTTGTATGGAGGAGTGTACAACGTCAGGTATGTCATTTATAAAGCAAACAAACAACAGCGGGCCCAATACACTGCCCTGTGGTACCCCACTTGTTACAGGTACAGATGACTATTTCGTGCCATTAATCACCACACACTGCTTGCGGTCATGTAGAAAGTCTTCTATCCACGCTAGGACTTTTCCCCGAATTCCGCACCCTTCCAGTTTGATTTTCAGCCTTTCGTGGGGTACACTGTCGAAAGCCTTGGCAAAATCTAGGTAAATATTGTCGATATTACCACCCCGTTCCAGAATGTGGGTCCAAATATCCAATACCTTGAGCAATTGTGTTAAGCAAGAGCGCCCCGGCATAAAACCGTGTTGGCAATCTTTTACAAGGTTGTTTCGTAGTAGATGTTCCATCACAGCATCTCTGATAATATTCTCAAGTACTTTACATATTATGCTGGTCAGGCTCACCGGTCTATAGTTGTTCGTGGAGTGACTATCGCCCTTCTTGAAGATAGGACTCACATAAGCCACTTTCCATTCACTGGGGACCATTTGTTCATCCAGGCATTTACAAAACAGGAGCTTCAGGGGCTCTGCAAGCTCGTTGCACAGCTCTCTTAGCACTCTAGGATGCACCATGTCAGGTCCGGGACTCTTATGGACCTTTAGCCTGGACAGTTTATTTCTAATACCCTCTTCTGTGAACACAGTGTGGGTCAGTGCTGTGTCGAACCGTCTGTCCTCAAACGCAGGAAGGTTAGTTGCACCCTCTCTTGTGAACACTGAGGAAAAGAAGCTGTTCAATGCCTCAGCTTTATCCTGGTCAGAATCTGCGTAACTACCATCTTCAAGCCTCAGGTCTGATACTCCTACTCGCGTTTTCAATTTCGACTTTGCATAGCGGTAAAACGCCTTTGGGTTTGACTTGACCTAGCATGCAACCAGCCTCTGGAACTCCTTTTCATCCCTCCTACACTCTATCTTTGCTTGGTTTCTGGCTCTTGCATACATCCTCCTGTCTTGCTCATCGTTTGACCCAACCCACGTCTTGAATTTCTGGGTTTTCTTCTTAATTTTGTCGACCGCCGCATGGTTCATGTGTAGTGATCCCCTCGTATTCTTAGAATCACTGGGTTTGGTCTTGGGTATATATTTATCGATCAAATGGGTCATTTTACTAGTTATGATATTCAGCGTAGTGTCTGCGTTCTTGTACCTTAATAAGTCAGGCCAGTTGATACCCCTCATCTCTTCCCTCATCCCATTGTAATTTTCCTTGTAATATTTGCACCTTGGCCTGGCCTTATCTTGAACTAGGTAACAGTTAAATCTGAATGACAACACTGTATGGTGACTGGTGCCAACTGGGGCAAGGTGTTCCAGTTTGGCCACCATACCCTCCTCGTTTGTTATGATGAGGTCAAGTGGCTTGGGTGTTTGCTCCCCTCTGTAATGTGTCGGGTCTCTCACATGTTGGAACAGAAAATTGTCTCTCAGAGTTTCTACAAAAAGAGTAGCAGGGTTATTCAAGTCATTCGGGGTGGACTCGTTTCTCCAGTCGATGTCGCCATAGTTAAAGTCCCCCATGATAAGGAGGTGGCTAGGGTTGAGCATCGCCGCATTGTTTATTAAGGTTCTTAAGTTCCTTTGATTTAGTGGGCCACAGTTTGGGGATCTGTAGATACACCCGACGATAAGTAAGTCCCCTCCCTTTAATTTAATTTTACACCACTTGGACTCTTCAAAAACATCCTCTCCCTGTACCCTAGCCTGACTGGCTCTAAGGTCTTGCCTAGCGTAGATAACCACACCCCTCCTGCAGGATTCTTGAGTTAGGTTCGTAAATGAGTCATATCCAGCAATACTGAACTCACATTCCTCTGGGTCGATTCTCCTGTTCTTTACAACAGTTCTACAACTCCTACAATATCTGGTTGGTGTACTCTTAGTAGTGTTTCAAACTCCTCTCTCTTATCAAGGAAAGTGTCAGTATTAGTGTACATGACATTCAAACCAGAATTTGTTCTCGGTAACATCTCTGCTCTTAGTAATAAACCCGCTCCCCCCACATTCTCAGAAGCTGCAGCATTTGCTAAGTACACTGTATTTTGCAGGGTGTGGTTAGAAATGTCATTATTTACACGGCGCTTGTTCCCTCCTGTCCGGTAGGCTGAGCTGGTGCCGCCTCCTGGGTGGGGGGTTGAGTGGGTGGAGGGTGCACTGCCGCCCCCTGGCCCTATGTCGGCACACTTGTTTCCACTACCCTCCCCCTGAGTATAACCCATGTACACCTGTCCCTGTTCCTCCTCGACTCCTCTCTCTTCTGCTTCAAGTCCTGCAGGAGCATCTTGTGCTGTTCCCTCTGCATTACCGTGCGGTCTGGGTGAATGAATACATCCCGAAATGCCTCGCTCCTTGCTAAGTTTTTTGCCTGCCGAATAACTTGCCATTTCTCCTCCTCACTCACTAGTGTGATCCTGAGGGGGCGAGGCTTAGCCCCCTGCTTTTGTCCCAGTCTCCTCACATCCTGAGGGGTTGCTGGAATCTTCAGAACCTCTGTGCAAATATTTTGAAACAGCACCTTGTCGTGTGTTTCCTTACTCACAGTTCCTGCAGCTCTCTGTGACTCCGCTTTTACTTTTTTGCACTTTTATCCTCTTCGCCACTGATCGGCTTGTTGCAGCCGCCTTGGGCGTCGGTCTGGCTCTTTCGCTATATTCTTCACAAAGGTCGGCTCGCTAACCGCCCGGGCGATCGGTCACGTCTCTGTCACGCACTGTTGGCAAATACTGGGCATGCACCGGCTCCTGGATATTGCCTGAACCCGCTCCAGTGTTGGTCAAGTCTTCTTGAAAAAGGCTCACACTCGGTGCCGTCACAACACTTTCTGGTGGAATTGTTCCAGAGTTTTACAACCCTCACTCCAAAAAAGTTTGCCCTCGCGGTTTTCTGGACTTGCAGCTTCTTCAATCTTGAGCTGTGACCCCTTGTGGGGCGAGCGTCCGCCAGCTCCAAGTAAGGACACTCAACTGAGTAGTGCCCCCTGAGATGCTTATACACCTCAACTAGGTCCCCCCTTGCCCGTCTGTGGTATAAGCTAGGCAAGTTCAGGCGCTCCAATCTCTCAGGGTAATGGAGCCGTTCCTGGTGTTCCTCCTCTCCCCTAACAGTAGGTCCGTTAATTTTCATTTCTTCGACACACTTCTTCAAAGTCCCAATCTGCTGTAGAACCTGTACTGATTCTGCATTACTCTCCGCCCCCCCCCCCGTGGCCCTCCTAATACGTCAGCATAACTCCTCTAAGCAACCACCTCCATTCTATCAGCTACTTCCTCAGTCTTAGCAAGGATCTCTTTCCCAACTTGCTCCAGTTTGTCAACCAGCAGGGCTCCTGCTTCATCTATTTTCGTCCCTAGAGAACTCGTTCCCTTATGGCTTGCAATCGCTTCATTCACCTTGACTATGCAGCCAGAGCAATACCAGCAACAGCCATCATGCTTTACGGCAGTTAGTAACTTCCGAAACGTTGCATTAGTCAGGCCTGTATCCTCCATATCCGACGTCTCCCTGCAGTAATCACATATCAAACTCATGGTTGTTGTTGTTGTTGGGGGAGGGGTGCAGACTGTGTAAAAATCTACACCTATTTAAAAAATAAAGAGAGAAAAAGTACTTAGCTACTCTCTGTTGCCTATAGAGTTGTCGTCTGTGACTGCGTACACTGTATCTCCCTGTGAATGGTGTATTGTAGGCACAGTTTCAGTCCTTGAGAAAGCACACAATCAAAATAAAATTTAAAGTCTCTGTGGCACCTATGACACGACTTGGTTTCAGCTGGCACGGTGCCTTTCCAGCTTGCTTGCTAGTGAGCGCTCACTTTAAGTTGTTTACAACTTCCGCGGTCACTGATGACACTATGAACTATCACTGTGTACACTGTATCTCCCTGTGAGTGGTGTATTATAAACACAGATTCAGTCCTTGAGAAAGCACACAAACAAAATAAAATTTAAAGTCTCTGTGGCACCTATGACACGAATAGGCTGCCAGTTGTCCTAACCAGCTCGATTGCCAATATGTATTCACTTTAAGTTATTTATAGTCTTTTCTGCATTCACTGATGACAACTATGAACTGATTTAACTGAAGGCACAGTACTACACTCCCTGGTTGGCCTTTATCACAGCCGTGACCACGACACCCTAAAAAATAAAATAAAATGAACGCTGTGTCATGTGGCAAACCGTGATGTCATCCTGGGCTTGATCCAGGCTGAGTGCTCCATAGTCTTCTTTGCACAACACCAATTATTAAAGTTTTATACATATTGACCTAAATTAATCGTTAACATATTATGGAGGACAAGGTAGTTTATATAACGATGAATTATTTCTTTGTAACGTAGAAGAGCTTGTTCTCGCAACTTGTCTGTTGCTTCCTCAAAACTGCATCAACTGATGGCTACTAGGCTCCGCCCACTACCGTAGATATTTTTGATAACTGCGGTCGTATTGAGATGGTCATATATATTTATATAACCAACAAGAGGCGATTTGTGCATACTACATCGCCGCAGCTGTGTAGGGACAAGTTGCTCGCTGACAAGCTTCGTCTGCTCGGGCCAGCAGAATGCTAGGCAAGGCTAGGGTAATTTTGCATTGCGTTTTGTTTAGGTTTTATGAATAACCTACAACATATTTAGCTTTTGCCTGTTACCTTCTATAATTAATTGCTAGAATTAATACTTTTTTAGACGAGTGACTCGCGACAAGTGGTCCTCTTACTACTTCCCTCCAGTGGTCATCTTACTACTTCCCTATAGTGGTCCTCTTACTACTTCCCTATAGTGGTCCTCTTACTACTTCCCTCCAGTGGTCCTCTTACTACTTCCCTCCAGTGGTCCTCTTACTACTTCCCTCCAGTGGTCCTCTTACTACTTCCCTCCATTGGTCCTCTTACTACTTCCTTCCAGTGGTCCTCTTACTTCCCTATGTGTTCCTCTTACTACTTCCCTCATTGGTCCTCTTACTACTTCCTCAGTGGTCCTCTTACTACTTTATAGTGGTCCTCTTACTACTTCCCTATGTTGGTCCTCTTACTACTTCCTCCAGTGGTCCTCTTACTACTTCCCTCCATTGGTCCTCTTACTACTTCCCTCCAGTGGTCCTCTTACTACTTCCTCAGTGGCCTCTTCTACTACTTCCCTATAGTGGTCCTCTTACTACTTCCCTATAATTATCTCTTACTACTTCCCTCAGTGGTCCTCTTACTACTTCCCTCCAGTGGTCCTCTTACTACTTCCCTCCCATTGGTCCTCTTACTACTTCCACAGTGGTCCTCTTACTACTTCCCTCAGTGGTCTTCTTACTACTTCCCTCAGTGGTCCTCTTACTACTTCCTCCAGTGGTCCTCTTACTACTTCCTCCAGTGGTCCCCTTACTACTTCCCTCCAGTGGTCCTCACTACTTCCCTCAGTGGTCCTCTTACTACTTCCCTCAGTAGTTCCCTTACTACTTCCCCCGTGGTCCCCTGCCCACTCCAGTGGTCCTCTTTACTTCCCTCCAGTGGTTCCTTACTACTTCCCTCCAGTGGTCTTACTACTTCCCTCAGTGGTCTCTCTTACTACTTCCTCAGTGGTCCTCTTACTACTTCCCTCAGTGATTCCCTTACTACTTCCCTCCAGTGGTCCTACTACTTCCTCCAGTGGTCTCTTACTACTTCCCTCCAGTGGTCCTCTTACTACTTCCCTCAGTGGTCCTCTTACTACTTCCTCCAGTGTCCCTACTTCCCTCCAGTGGTCTCTTACTTCCCTCCAGTGGTCCTCTTACTACTTCCCTCAGTGATTCCCTTCCCTGTGATTCCTTACTACTTCCTCAGTGATTCCCTACTTCCTCCAGTGGTCTTACTACTTCCCTCCAGTGGTCCTCTTACTTCCCTCAGTGGTCCTCTTACTACTTCCCTCCAGTGGTCCTCCTTCTACTTCCCTCCAGTGGTCCTCTTACTACTTCCTCCAGTGGTCCTCTTACTACTTCCTCCAGTGGTCCTCTTACTACTTCCCTCCAGTGGTCCTCTTACTACTTCCTTCCAGTGGTCCCACTACTTCCTCAGTGGTCCTCTACTACTTCCTCAGTGGTCCTCTACTACTTCCCTCAGTGTTCCCTACTACCTCAGAGTTTCCTTACTACTTCCCTCCAGTGATTCCTTACTACTTCCTCAGTGGTCCTCTTACTACTTCCTCCAGTGGTCCTCTTACTTCCTCAGTGATTCCTTACTACTTCCCTCCAGTGATTCCTTACTACTTCCCTCCTGTAGTTCCTTACTACTTCCCTCCATTGAATCCTTACTACTTCCCTCCAGTGATTCCTTACTACTTCCCTCAGTGGTCCTTTTACTTCCCTCAGTGATCCTTACTACTTCCTCAGTGATTCCTTACTACTTCCCTCCAGTGATTCCTTACTACTTCCTCCAGTGGTCTCTTACTACTTCCCTCAGTGATTCCTTACTACTTCCCTCAGTGGATCCCTTACTACTTCCTCCAGTGATTCCTTACTACTTCCTCAGTGGTCCTCTTACTACTTCCTCCAGTGATCCCCTTACTACTTCCTCCAGTGATTCCTTACTACTTCCTCCCAGTGATTCCTTACTACTTCCTCTGATTTCCTACCCCAGTGATTTCCCTAACTCCTTCCTCAGTGATTCCTTACTACTTCCTCAGTGATTCCTTACTACTTCCCTCAGTGATTCCCTTACTACTTCCTCTAGTAGTTCCCTTACTACTTCCCTCAGTGATTCCACTACTTCCCTCTATTGATTCCTTACTCTTCCTTCAGTGATTCCTTACTACTTCCTCCAGTGATTTTACTACTTCCCTCAGTGATTCCTTACTACTTCCCTCAGTGATTCGCCACTACTTCCTCCAGTGATTCCTTACTACTTCCTCCAGTGATTCCTTACTACTTCCTCTGTTGATTCACCCCTACTTCCTCCCAGTGATCGCCTACTTCCTCCAGTAGTTCACTTTACTTCCTCCAGTGATTCCTTACTACTTCCCTCAGTGATTCCCTTACTACTTCCTCCAGTGATTCCCTTACTACTTCCTGCAGTGATTCCTTACTACTTCCTCAGTGATTCTACTACTTCCCTCGTGTTCACCTACTTCCTCCAGTGATTCCCCTACTTCCCTCCAGTTCCTTACTACTTCCCTCAGTGATCCTTACTACTTCCCTCCAGTGATTCCTTACTACTTCCCTCGGTGATTCCTTACTACTTCCCTCCAGTGATTCCTTACTACTTCCCTCAGTAGTTCCTTACTACTTCCCTCAGTGATTCCCTACTTCCCTCCAGTGATTCCTTACTACTTCCTCCAGTGATTCCTTACTACTTCCCTCGGTGATTCCTTACTACTTCCTCAGTGATTCCTTTACTTCCTCAGTGATTCCTTACTACTTCCTCAGTGATTCGCCTACTTCCCTCAGTGATTCCCTTACTACTTCCCTCAGTGATCCTCTTACTACTTCCTCCAGTGATTCCACTACTTCCCTCCAGTGATTCCTTACTACTTCCTCCAGTGATTCCACCTACTTCCTCAGTGATTCCTTACTACTTCCCCTCAGTGATTCCTTACTACTTCCTCCAGTGATTCCTTACTACTTCCCTCCAGTGATTCCTTACACTTCCCTCCAGTGATTCCTTACTACTTCCCTCAGTGATTCGCCACTACTTCCCTCCAGTGATTCCTTACTACTTCCTCCCAGTGATTCCTTACTACTTCCCTCAGTGATTCCTTACTACTTCCTCAGTGATTCCTTACTACTTCCTCAGTGGTTCATACTACTTCCTCAGTGATTCCTACTTCCTCAGTGATTCCTTACTATTTCCTAGTGATTCTTACTATTTCTGGTTCCTTACTACTTCCCTCCAGTGATTCCCTTACTACTTCCCTCCAGTGATTCCCTTACTACTTCCCTCCAGTGGTCCTCTTACTACTTCCCTCCATTGAATCCCTTACTACTTCCCTCCAGTGATTCCCTTACTACTTCCCTCCTGTGATTCCCATACTACTTCCCTCCATTGAATCCCTTACTACTTCCCTCCAGTGATTCCCTTACTACTTCC
Source organism: Homarus americanus (assembly GCF_018991925.1). Classification (NCBI taxonomy): domain Eukaryota; kingdom Metazoa; phylum Arthropoda; class Malacostraca; order Decapoda; family Nephropidae; genus Homarus; species Homarus americanus. The sequence goes on along the minus strand of NW_024725031.1, from coordinate 3,884,505 downwards.
CTCCATTGAATCCCTTACTACTTCCCTCCAGTGATTCCCTTACTACTTCCCTCCTGTGATTCCCTTACTACTTCCCTCCATTGAATCCCTTACTACTTCCCTCCAGTGATTCCCTTACTACTTCCCTCCAGTGATTCCCTTACTATTTCCCGACAGTGATTCCCCTACTACTTCCCTCAGTGATTCCCTTACACTACTTCCCTCCGGTGATTCGCACTACTTCCTCCAGTGATTCCTTTTCACTTCCCCTCCCGGTGATTCCCTTACTGTTTCCCTACAGTGATTCCTTACTATTTCCTACAGTGATTCCTTACTACTTCCCTCCTGTGATTCGCCTTTTCTGCCCTCAGTGATTCCCTTACTACTTCCCTCCAGTGATTCCCTACTTCCTCGGTGGTCCTCTTAATACTTCCCTTCCAGTGATCCTTACTACTTCCTTCAGTGATCCCCTTACTGCTTCCACTCAGTGATTCCCCCCCTATTTCTTCCCTCCAGTGATTCCCTTACTACTTCCCTCCAGTGATTCCCTTACTACTTCCCTCCAGTGATTCCCTTACTACTTCCCTCTAGTGATTCCCTTACTACTTCCCTCTATTGATTCCCTTACTACTTCCCTCCAGTGATTCCCTTACTACTTCCCTCCAGTGATCCCCTTACTACTTCCCTCCAGTGATTCCCTTACTACTTCCCTCTATTGATCGCCTTACTACTTCCCTCCAGTGATCCCCTTACTACTTCCCTCCAGTGATTCCCTTACTACTTCCCTCCAGTGATTCCCTTACTACTTCCCTCCAGTGATTCCCTTACTATTTCCCGACAGTGATTCCCCTACTACTTCCCTCTAACTATCGCCCCATTGCCCAAACTTCACCCCTTTCTAAGATTTTCGAAATTATCTTGAACTCCCATTTTCTCCGTCACCTTGAACGCCTTTCTCTTTTGTCGGATCACCAGTATGGCTTTCGCCAGGCGAGATCTACTGGTGATCTGCTCTCCTATTGCACCCATGTTTGGTCATCCTCTCTTAGGGATTATGGGGAAACTTTTGTCGTGGCCTTTGACATCTCCAAAGCATTTGACAGGGTATGGCACAAGTCTTTGCTATCTGAACTTCCCTCTTTTGGTGTATCTCCCCCACTTTGTTCTCTCATCTCTAGCTTCCTTGAGAATCGATCCATGGCAGTTGTTGTCGAGGGATCGGTTTCTCACTCTTTCTCTACCAATAGTGGCGTCCCACAGGGTTCTGTTCTTTCACCAACTCTCTTCCTTCTTTTTATCAATGATTTACTTCACACTACAACTAATTCTATCCATTCTTACGCCGATGATTCTACTCTTCACTCTTCCTCACATTTTCCCCTTCCTCCTAACTCTCAAACTAGATATGTTTCTAGAACTGATATCATTACTTCTATCAACGCGGATCTGTGTAGCATCTCTGAATGGGGAGATACAAACTTGGTTAAGTTCAATAGTAACAAAACTCAATATTTACCAATTACACTTTGTAAAGTAGACGATCTCCCACCAATTACATTTCAGGACGCTATCATTCCCCCAAATTCTGAAATAAATATGTTAGGCCTCACCATTTCCTCCAATATGTCCTGGAAATCACACATCCTTAGTATAACTAAAGCTGCCTCCAGAAAGTTGGGAATGCTGTACAGATGCCGCAGCTACTTCACTCCTGAGCAGTTGCTCCAAGTATATAAGGGATTCATTCGTCCTAACGGAGTACTGCTCTTATATCTGGGGTGGCTCTTCTTCTGTCCAACTATTAGATAGGGTGGAATCAGAGGCATTTCGTCTTATTTACTCTCCTCCTTTAGTAGACAATCTCTCTTCCCTTTCTCTTCACCACAATGTTGCTTCACTCTCTCTCTTTTACAGGTACTTTAACGGGCAATGTTCAGTGGATTTGGCATCCTGTGTACCGCAAGCAAGGCCGTGGGTTCGTAACATACGTCTTGCCCGCGGTGCCCACCGTTTCTCTGTGGATGTCGATCACACGAGAATAACCCGTTATAGTACCTCCTTCTTCCCTCACACAGCCAAACTGTGGAATGCTCTGCCTTCTTCTGTGTTTCCATGCTCTTACAATCTGTCTCACTTTAAAAAGCTGGTTTTCTGGCATCTTCGTGGTGTAGATTAATACAGTATGACCTTTTTTTCCATATTTACAATTTCTTTCCGTTTTTTTCCGCCCCCAGGCTCCGTTGTGGGTCGCTTGACCTGTCCCCGGGTGGGCTAATTCCCGTAAAAAAGAAAAAAAAAGAAAAAAAGAAAACTGTCCTTACCTCACCTCTCACGTTGTCTCCACCAAATCTTCCTCCTTCTCTCATATCTTGTCTCCTTATCTCAATTCTCTCAATTATTATCAAATCAGGAGAGAATGAGTAAAAATAATAAGTTTCCACTGACAGTCAACCACATCTCAACGACGCTCATATTTTCACTTATTATAGTTGATTGACTTAACTTATTAGGTATATTAACTGACCATTATGTAGAGTAATTG